>NW_015113793.1:200522-339730 GCF_001443285.1 Poecilia latipinna
TGTGTGTTTTACATGTATGTCTTTATTGAAGTGATGCCTCTGTATGAACTGAGCATGACTCTCTGGGGTGGCCGTGGCCCCCCGTAGACCCCCATTGGGGCCGCTACTGATCAGATTAAAGGTCAGGAAGCCTTTGTCAAAAACATGATGAAAAAGTTCCCGGATCATGATGCTGCCTCCTCCTCAAAACTTCAAAATCTTTTTCTGTCCAAATAAATCTGTCTTCCATCTTTGGAGCTAATTTCCAAATCCCAAAACGGAAAGTTTGGCTTTTGGTTCATCTGTACAGATATTCTCTGTTTCTCTTTCCGGTGTCATTTTATAGTTACTGGGCCGCCATCAGAACCAGAACAAAGCTCCATTGGGGTCAAGGAGGGGTCTGTGTTTTCACCCAGTTTTCGGACGTTTTTGTCCCAGCCCAGCTGAAACCGGGGATATTTTTAGAAATCTTAAAATGGCTGCTCTCTTCTGCAGATAAACTGATGTGAAAGCTCCAGATTGTACATCTAAACAATCCTGCTGTGTTCAAAGACAGCTTTTTTCTTTTTTTCTTTTTTTTCTGTTTTTGCCTTTGCAGTCAGGAGGTTAGAAAGAGTCTTGTGATTCTTTCATTATTTAGCCATTCCCTCCCGAACCCTACAAAGTGGATGTCAGGGCTGAAAGCTGGCGTAATACAACTTTATTTTAAAAAATAACAACAACTTACAGGTAAGAAAGTAGCTTTGTTTTTGACCAAAGATACATTTTAAAATGTTTCAGCCAGAATAATATGACTAATGCTAGATTAAAATTTAGCTTTCGAAGCTAATTTAAAAGCATAATGCTATATGTTAGCTTATAAATGGCCAACAGGTGAAACCTTTTGCTACGACAAACCACTTAGGTGTCTAAAAATGCAGAAACAATTTTACTTTTCATTTTATTAATTTCTAAAGCATGAACTGGTGATCTATTGACCTCTGTCTGTAACTGCAGGTCATTGTCATTACTGCAGTTCTCTAAAAATCTCTCTAAAAGCTTTTAATCCAAATACTTTATCAACAAACACAACATATCCACAGTTATTATTTGCTTAAAACAAGATTTACCTCGGGCTGAAAAGTTACTTGCAGGTTAGTTTTGTTTTATTTCAAGTGGGTGAAGATTTTTGGACTAGGAATTAGATCAAAAATAATCTAAGATTTTGTAATTTTGCAGTGAAACAAAGGACATCTGATTTACTTACAGGGTTTTCATTCAGCATCATTTGTAGTGAACACATGAGAGTATTATAAATAATTTGAGAACGCCACAAATGAAGGATTTAAATATGCTGAAGGAAATCTGTGATCTCTCTAGGAAATGTTCATACTTAAAAAAATTACTTCATATCTAGAAATCTTAGTCTACAAAAATGCAAATGTGTTTATTTTATGTGTGACTGCTGCTGACACCTTTAAAGTTTTGAGGCGCATTAATTTTCTGTTCGATTTTATTTACTTTTATAAGTCACTCGGTGTCATTTAAGCAGTTAAAAGCGCTCCTCTTTTCCAAATCATGAAGTTCTGACACATAATCCATTGAACAGCCTTTAATTACAGGCGATACGCGCAGCACTGGTCGATATTTGCCGGCAGGCTGTGCTAAATAAAGGAATCGATAAAGTGCAGAGATTTAGAGGAGGAGGAGCCACTGGTTTCTGTGCTGATGGTTCAAACCTGCTGACATATTTCAGCAGGTTGAGCTCTGAGGAGATTAACCTCAGCTGGACGTTTTTATTTTTTTATCTTCCCAGGTGTCGAACCAGCGCAGCCTCTGACCCGCCGCTGCAATCATGAGTAATGTGGAGATCCCGGCCGGCCTGAAGGAGCTGCTGCAGGGCTACACGGTGGAGGTGCTGCGCCGCAGGCCTCCCAACCTGGTGGAGTTCGCCGTGCAGCATTTCACACGACTCCTGGAGAACCAAAAGAACGAGCAGCAAGCCAGGAAGAGCAGCAGCAAGCCCGCCGCCAAGGAGGTCACGTTTGAGACGGCGTCAAACAAATCTAACGAGAACGACGAAGAGGAGGAGGTGAAGGAGACTCCCAGTGAGTGTCCCACCATCGCTTAGCAGGCGCTGTGGTTGTGTGGAATAGTCAAAGTTTGCTTCATTAACCTCTTGCCCTCTCTTCAGAGGCCAGGACTGGGAGAAGTCGCAGAGTCGCAGGTCAGTGAACAGCAGCAAATATATCAACTTTAATAACCATTCCCAGGCCTGTTACCATAGCAACTTCACCTGGGCGATAAATTGTCCCAGAACTTATTGCGATAAACAATAACATTGTTTTGAGACCATTTTCAAGTCATATACTAGTAATATTGAAACAGAACACTGAAACAGATAATCAACAAATATAATGAGTCATGAAGACGCTGTAAACAAAATTCTCTATCAAAAAAGGTTTAGTTGAGACCAAAACACGTTTATCAATCAGTTGTTGGTAAAAAAAAAAAAAAAAAGAGAGAGAGAGAGAGAGAGAAAAGATAAAAACGATAAATCAAGCAAATTAAACTTTTCTTTTCATTTATTATGCGATTAATTGATTTATTGTTTATTATGACAGGGCAACCGTCCCAGAATTCATGTTTGTGCTTTAATTGGGGCCTGCCCATGGAATGCATGGCAGGAATCTATTGTTTTACACCTATCACCATTAATTCGGCTCAAACTGCTATGTGTACCCCCACAAAAGTGGTATCAAAACATTCGTCTTCATACCGAGAAGTGCGCTATTATTTTTAGTGGGATTCTGAGTTAAAATGGCAACATAAATTGCGAAAAACGACAAAATCCCATTTAAGTCAATGGAGGCTCTGCTCTGACTCATTACCGTAGCATTACCATATCATGTTAATTACCATAGCAATGGAGCACATGGCTCCAACTCTGAGCTGCAGGCTATTATGGTCTGTCTCGCAGCTCACCGACTCAGCTGCAGCAACCGTTGCTGCGGCCCGAACCGCTGTCTGAGAGGGACACAGCCCATTTTAAATGCCAGAATTACTTTAAAATGTTTGAGCTCAGGTCTCACAATGCATTGGCTGCAGTTGTTAATTACCATAACTAAGGAGCCCAGAAAGAGGCAGTGAGAAGTCTCACAAACAGGGGCAGAGAGAGGCCTTGCAATGCATTGTGGGAAAAATACATATTTCCTGGGACTATTCATATTTTGCTAACATAAATTTATTATTTCTCAGGATTTTTGAGTGTGAATTAAAATCCTTAGTATGAAGATTGAAAATTTTCTAGAAAAAAACAATTATCCACAGTTTTTAGTTTTCTTTATTTCGCACTGCGAGTCAGAACCACATATGTGAAGCATATAGTCGAATCTCACTGGCCCTGAGGTTCAGCCAATGAACCAGGTCAGCCACCAGTGAACAGGCATGAGCTTCAGCCACTGCACTGTGACAGTGGACCAGGTCAAGCATGTCAATACTGTGTGGATGTGCTCCTGGTTCTTACCAGGGGTGAGTCCAGCTGCACAAATTTGCCTGCTGGCAGACATCAGATCACTGGATCCAAACTGACAGGCATGTGTTGGGCAGGCCCCAGTTAAATTTCTTCAGGAATTTAATGTCTAGTCTTACTCTACACTGATACTGGACAGCAGACCAGCAGAGGTTGTTAAAGCTCAGTCTCACACAGTTTTCAGTCCAAATGCCCAACAGGAGACTGACAGTTGTCCCCTGGAGGTGATGGAGGTCTTTTTTGTCTTCTTGATCCTCCAGATCTTCTCGATCATTTTCATCGGCTGGTTTTGTAGGAGGGACATCATCTGGTCCATGGGAGGACAGGTTTGAAGAGTTGAGGTCAGAGGTCAGATGCATCGTGCAAGGCTCAGACAGAGGGAAAGAGAAAAAGGAAATAGAAATCGATTAGGGTTTGTTTTGTCATTTTCCTTGTTGTTTTCTGTACATATACATTTATATTTATGAATCCTATTTTAACCTTTTACGTGATCATATAGTTTTAGTCATTTTATGGTTCCTGTTTGTGGAAAAGTTTGTCAGAGAAACCTGAGGCTAATTGTTGTATAGATCTATACTGATCTATATGGATAGATATCATCCATCTATCTATACTGAAACACATCTATGTGTCTCAGTTAAATATTTCCGTAAAACTTTGTAAAACACACATACACTAGTTTTTTTTCCCCCCATTTCTCAAGGGGAAAATGGAGATCCAAAGTAACTTACCTTTTAATTAAAAAATAGTTACCCCATAAACCTAATAAGGCGTTTTGCCCACACTGATAATACATGGTCAGTTATTTTTTTTAAATTGTTATAGACATTTTGGCAGGCTCTTATTTTATAGCATTGTTTTAAGCTAGTTCATTTTTTTACTCTGCTGATGTAAGGGCAGTTTTCAGATTTTGTGTTTTGAAGTAAATTAAAATTTTCCATGGATTTTTTTCCAAGTTTTTCCTTTTAAATTAAACACAGCGATTTGAGCCATGCAGCAGTTTCTGTGATATTGACTCTCATTCAAATTGGATTTTTTAAAATACATTATAATTTGACTTTAGGTGTTTTCTGTTCTCTGGTGTTGAAACCCCTTAAAATGTTTCTTTGCTTTGTGTTAGTAGGGAAAATGTGCAACAAAAAAAAGAAGAAAAGATGATTTGCACCAGATTTAGCCTAATTTTATTTCCATTTCACATCATCATCTTCCACTAAATTACAACATTACGTCCTGTAAATGTGCCAGTTTGCATAGATGGGATAGAAAACAGACCTTTGAATAACTTTGTATGACTTATTAAAGTCAAATTGCCAAAACTGGCAAGAAATGGGTTTAAAAATAATACAAACAATTAAACAGCTGATTTGTATCGAGAGGACTGAAGATGGAAAAGGCGTTTATTTTAAAAAATAGGTTTATAAATGTTGACTCTTTGAGAAATCTTTAAAGAATATTTCTTGTATATTTTCAAACCTGATAGAGAAATTTAGTTGAAAATGACAAAAAATAAAAATTCATCTGAATCAATGTCGCTGCCGATTTCTTACATTTCTTAAATTACATTCTCCACATTAAAATTGCGCATGTGGGTGAAAAAAAAAACTTTTTGTGGTGGTGGGGACTAAAACAGGAGCATTTGAAGGGTTAGAAAATTAATTTCTTAGTCGACGTTTTACACTTACAGCATTTTAGGGTCACCTTATGAGGAAACTGGTTCTCCAGAGTTTCTCCTAATTGTTTGACGCCAGTGATCAGTAGACAGGCTGCATTAACAAAATACGTGTTTATTTTTTATGACAGTCTTAAAAAAACATTTTTTTTGTGAATCCGTGGGACTTATGAGGACAAAACGTCAAAACAAGCATGTCTGTTCCTCTGCAGTTTGTGCAGAAGCTTATGACCCTGATAACGATGCGGACGACAACACTGAGCCTCAGGTCGTGCATCCCAAAACAGAAGCGCAGCGCCAACGGCTTCAGGACGCGTGCAAGGACATCCTGCTGTTCAAGACCCTGGAGAAGGTAAAGATAAAAGCAAACTGAGATCAGCGTTCGCTTCTATATCGCAGATGACTCAGAGGGGATTTGATTAAAGGTCAAACAAGCCGAGGCAACACCCATGTGACGTTTGTACTCCTAAACATATCAGAGCCAGGTGTTACTAAATCACTGTTACGGCTTAAAAAGTCTTTTAGAGTCTCGTTTCATGTGGTTGGGAAAGAGTAAGGAGGATTGTGAAGATCTGCTCAATCAGCAGCAAACATTTTAAAGATCTCTGGCTGTTCAGAGGTGATTTGCTTCATTTTTAAACCACAGGGTGTGAATGTGGCTTACTGTATGATCTGGTCTTTCTGTAAAACACAGTGGTGGTGAAATCATAGTTTTTCCTTCCTCTCAACTCACTCGCTGTTTTTTATTAACACTTTAGAAGTTACCATCAGTCTTTATCCTGCTTGTGTGTCTATTTTTGAGACCTCCTCGCATTTTAGCATTTAAGAGAGACACACCATCTTAGATAAGACTTGACAATAAAAATTGCAGAAAAAAAAAATCATTTGCTTGTTGTCCATCAGGAGCAATTCTCTGAGGTCCTGGACGCCATGTTTGAGGTTTTGGTCAAACCTCAGGACCACATCATCGACCAGGGAGACGACGGCGATAATTTCTACGTCATAGACAGGTGAGTGAGAGGTTTTAAAATATGTACATTTGACATGCATAAGGCTGTGGTTGCCAGGTTTACGGCCACTGAAGACAGAACAAAATTCAGACTTTAATCTCAGAATTGTCCTTTTTTTTTTCTCAGAGTCAGAGTTTTAAAAAAAAATTTGTTTATGCACTATTAGGCAGATTTAGTCTTAAAACTCAGATTTACCAATCACTGCACCTTTACAAATCCTACAAGAAGGGAGAAACAGTCATGTGATTATTTTCAAAATATTACTAACACCAGAATTGACCTACACCTAAGAATGTTGACATGGATGGACACAGAATTAGAAGTCAGAACTCTGAGGAAAAAATTTGATTTCTGAGAAAAACCTGAATTCTGAGCAAAAAGTCAAAATTTTGAAAAAAAAAAAAAAAAAAATTAATCAAAATTCTGAGAAAAAAAACCCTACATTTTGAGAATAAAAGATCTAATTTCTGAGAAAAAAAAATCTAAATTTTGAGAGAAATAATTTCCAAATTCTGAGAAAAAAAGTCAGAATTTAATTGAAGATTTTTTTTTTGGTGGCACTAATCCTCCTCCGTACTTCTTTCTTCTCTTTCCAGAGGCGTGTACGATATCTTCGTGGCGAAGGACGGTGTGAACGTGTGTGTGGGAAAGTACAACAACAAGGGCAGCTTTGGGGAGCTGGCCCTCATGTACAACACGCCGCGAGCCGCCACCATCGTGGCGACAGAGGAGGGCGCTCTGTGGGGCCTGGTGAGTGAACCACGCCGCCTCTGACGGAGGCACCTGATGCTCCGTTACACCTGAGGCTGTTTCTGACCCGACAGGATCGAGCCACGTTTCACAGGCTGATTGTGAAGAACAACGCCAAGAAGAGGAGGACGTACGAGGCCTTCATCGAGTGTGTGCCTCTCCTGAACTGCCTCGAGGTTTGTCGCTAGCAAAGAGTCTCCTCACAAAGATGCATCGACAAATAAATGACGTCCTTCTCCTTCACTTCAGCTCTCTGAGAGGATGAAGATTGTTGATGTTTTAGGAGTGCGAACGTTCAACGATGGAGATCGCATCATAGCACAGGTGCAAAAAACATTTTACTTTGGTCTGGTTTTGTATCGTAAATATTACACTTGAAACAAGACAACTAACTTACAAGTAGGTTTTCTGCATGATCTGGGTAGGCACTTGTTTTAAGTCAATAATTCCTTAATACTGAAAAAGTTCTAGATCCACTAGTAGATTATTTCACTGATATCAAGGGGAAAATCTCTTATCAGTGAAATAATCTCAGTGAAGTTGGCACTTTTTCATCACTACTAAGGAGTTACTGACTTAGAACAAACTCCAATATCTTGCAGAAAAGTTACCTTTAAGGCAATTTTGTCTTTTTTCAAGTGTACTGACATATTTGCAATACAAAACTAGACCAAGAAGTTTGGTGAGATATTGTGTTTTAAATCTGTGTCAATATTTTATATACCTTTATGACAGAGTTTCCTCCTTTGTTGCAGGGCGACAAAGCTGACTGTTTCTACATTGTGGAATCAGGGGAGGTGAAGATACTGATCAAAACTAAAGTAACTACATTTACCATATTTATCTTCGGTCTGTTTTGAGGACAAGCAGTTCTGCAGCCTGACGTGTTTCTGTGTTTGCTGCAGACGAAGGCGGGGAAGCAGGACAACACAGAGGTGGAAGTGGCTCGTTGCTCCAGGGGGCAATACTTCGGAGAGCTGGCGCTGGTCACCAACAAACCCCGCGCAGCGTCCGTCTACGCTGTGGGAGAAACCAAATGTTTAGGTTTGTTAAACACCAAACATCTACCGTATTTTCCGGACTACAGAGCGCACCTCACAAAAGTTAAGCCGCACACACAAAGTTAAAAACAAAACTGGAAACGTACATATATAAGCCGCACCGGGCTGTAAGCCGCTGGTATCTCCGTGGTTCTCGTTAATAAATCTGCTCTTAAGGACGCAGGCCTGCGTCTCCAACGCCGAATCATGGATTCGTTCATGCCGAGCTTAGCGGCTCTCGATCTGTACCGCCAGATTGATAAACCTTCAACTTAAAAGCTGCATCATATGAACTTCTTCGTGTGGTTTCCATGATGAGAGGGTATGAGATTGAAAACATTTCTCCGTCGTGCCTTTCTGCTAGCATGTGCTTGTTCTAAATGAAAATTAGCATGTTCTTTGATTTCCAATTTTGACTTCCAATGATTCACTTCCTGCTAAAGTGCCCCCTGGTGGTTGAAGAAAAATCTACAGAAAAGCCTCACCAGGCTATTCCTCTGCAGAAACGGGAGAGCTGGTCTTAGTTGATAGAAAGAGCTAAAAACTGATCAACTCTGGAAGAAAACCTGCAACAAAAGATACTTGAGACTTTAGATGGCATGTTAGAATGGTCCAGTCAAAGTCCAGACCCAAATCTAATTCAGAATCTGAGCCAAGACTACAAAATATATCTTTACAGACTCTCATCATTCAATCTGTTTTAGGATGAGCAACAATCATAGAAATGCTCTAGTAGAAACATGACCAAAAAAAAAGAGTTTTATCTGTAAAACATTTTTATACTACTTTGTGTTGTTTTATCACATATAATCCCATTAATGTGAACATTTTCAAGACTGTTCTAATCAAACCAGAGATTATTTTTGTGTTTGCATTTTATTTTAAACAGCGACCCTTTCAAATTGTCACAGAGCAAACGTTGTAGGCTGAATGTCAGCCATAAAAGTGGGAGGGCGAAACACGTTATACTGTCCTACAAATCAATCTTTCATCAAGGTCAAAATCTAGAGCAGATTTTGACCGTCCGTCCGTCCATCCGGACCGAACGCTCTCAGCGCCACGCCAGGCGTAGTCGTGTCACAAGGCGTGTTAAAAATAAAACATTTCAATCACAGAAATAAAGAAATGTTTTCACCTGGATCCTCCTGTTTTCACTAAATAAAACCAGACTACTCCTTATGATCATGTTTTTCTGTTGCTTGTTTTATAGTAGGCCAATAAATATCACATAAACATATTCAGTTGGGTAGTAACCAGTTACATTTACTCAATTACATTTACTTTTTTTTTTATAAAGATGTACTTTCATGAGTATTTTTACTACGTTGTTTTTTTATTTTACTTGAGTAATTTATTATGAAGTATCTCAACTTCACTTGAGTAAAATTTCTACCCACTGAATGAAGAACAAACATGTTTTAAATAAGTCAACAGATAAAGACACACACACCTGCAGTTTCTGTTCAAATTTTATAAGTTTTTTATTGAAAGAAGCTAATTTGGAAACATTTTATTTTTCCTGATTTTGTCATTTTGTGTTGCTTATATGAATTATTGTCATTTTTGTCATTAAAATACCAAAATTTCCATTTAACTTTATATTCCTGTTAAGTCTTTTGTCATTTTTTATTATTAAATTATTGATAATTTCATCAGCTACTCAGTACTTGAACAGATTTTTTACCAAATGCTTTTTTTTTTTTTTTTACTCTTAATTCAGTAATTTCCTGGATGGCTACTTTTTATTTTTACCTTATTAAAACATGTTAAAGTAGTGATGCTCTTACTGAAGTACAATTTTTGGCCGCTATGCCCACCTCTGAGGTGGATTCAATTACATTTACTCGAGTAACTTTTCTGTAAACATTTACTTTTAGGAGTATTTCTCCTAAAAGTACTTTTCACCTTTACTTGAGTGATTTTGGTCGTTAAAATGCCAACTGAAATTGTCTTTCAGTGATTGACGTCCAGGCGTTTGAGCGCCTGCTGGGTCCCTGCATGGACATCATGAAGAGGAACATCTCCCAGTACGAGGACCAGCTGGTGGCGCTGTTCGGCTCCAGTGATGATTTGAAGCGCTAGGACTGGACCCGAACCAGCGAGTGAACGCTAGCATGATGTAGCCGCTTTCTGATCCCTCTGAGGCGCATTTAGTGCACAAACTGTTCCCCTTTTTAACTTTATACCGACACACAAAGCAAAACGCTGTCTTTCTGTGTGTGCGAATCCATTAAGATAATGTTTTACCGAGGTCCTCCGTCGAAATAAAACATGGTGTGAAAGCCAATGATATGAGGCTGGGCTTTATTTAAAATTATTTACTCTTGAATTCGTCAATGTTTTATGCTAGATCAGCCTTTGAAACAAATATTTAAACAAGTTTTTTGGGGGGTTATTTTTCATGGCACTTTCCATAAAAATATAGTCATCTCGGTTGTTTATTTCTTTTTTTTTTTCAAAACTTTCCTGCTTTGAAAATCAGTTGTTCAATATGTAGGACTATTTGCTACGTTTTCTAATGTTTATATTTAATCGTAGGCCGTCCGTCAGAAACAGGAAAACCAAAACAAGATGAAAATGTTAAATTCTGAGGAGCAATTTAACATTTGACGTTTTTTAGAAACTTTTTGAAAATTCATGCTTAATTTGCTTGTTTCCCCATAAACATCCAGCCTTGAAACATTAAGAAAAGCAAATAATTTTTAACACTGTAGGAAATCCGTTACGCCAGCGTTTGTCAAAATGGGGGAAGCGGCCCACTGAGGGCCGTCAGAAGGCGCTATGGGGGCCTCAGGAAGTTGGAGAGATGAGTTTAAAAAAAAAAAAAACAAGAATTAAAAAAATATAATCATATCATTTTTGTTTCCTGTTTTTTTCATATATTTTTTAAAATAAAGTTAAATTTTATTTAAATGTTATTTTTGATTCTCATTGATTGGATGCCAGTGAAACTGATGAAGCTGCTTTGCTCCTTAAGATTGTTTAGCAAGCAAGAAATGGAAAAGTTTCTGACAAGACCAAAGAAAAAAACACCCATAGGAACTGTGTGAATAAAATAAACTTTGATGGGATTAATAGAAAATATTGTATTTTTGTATATAATCAAGAGGGGATGAAGAAATTATATTACCATTGTAATAGTCATAATATATTGTCTGATAAAAATTTCCACCACAAATCTCATGACCAATTAAAATCCAAAGCTGTGAGGCAGAATTTATGCTAAATAAATGTAATTATTGAATAGTGAATAAGAAAATATTGGAAAAGTCTGTTCCTTTACATATTTTGTAGCATTGTTTGTTGGTTTGCACAGACAACAAAATATAAAATATAAATGCATAAAAAGATGAAAAAGTGACAAATACAGAACTAAAGCCTCATCTGAAATCATGTTTTCTGGAGTTTTATTTGAGTTACAAAATAAGAAGTGCCATCAGCAGACTCCAAAGAGTTTGCCAACTTTCTTTGTGTTACAAGTATTTACATCAAAAAAGTAAAGATCCATCTAAATTTCCACACTCTGCGTTCTCGTATGTCCCGGAGGTAAAGTCTCTGTTAAGTCGCCATTTTTCCACTGACGTTTAAATATTTAAAATATTTACAAAGTTCTGTACTGAAAAACCCCTCAGAATGAAGCTTGCTCGACGTGGAGGCCCATGCCAGATGTGTGACCTCTTCAGTAGTGAGAAGAATAAGCAGAGTTGATGGAAATGAAGTAGCTGTTAAAATGAACATGGTCCTCATCAGGGTCTCCAAAAATTTACAAGTTCATTCTTCCTCCGATAAAAGGCCGAGTGAAGAAGTCTGTACATAATTCATTTTAAAATTACACGATGAAATGTCCCGTTAACCGTTGCAGCACAACAGCTTTAATGATCCTCCTGTGAAGAAATGAGTCAAAAAAAAAACACCAATGAAAGATGCCACCCAGATAGTCACCAGTTTTTATGTTTGTTTTTCTTCCTTCTTCAGCGCATCTCCAACACACTAGAATAAAACTTCAATAAATATAAATACAGCAGAAAAATGGTCAAGTAAGACTCATTCTGGTTTGATCCATCCCTGAGTTTTTTTTTTGTCTTGTTTTTTTTTTTTGTTCTTTTTTTTTGAGAAGGACACATATACCAGACAGGAGTGACAAACAAAAGAAGAAAAAAAAAAATCAAATGTTTAAGGTACATCCAAAAATGTTTTTTCTTTTTTTTCCCCCTCCACTGGATCCAGGAACAGAAACAGAAACTGAAACAAACTCCTCTAGTTTCCTGAGGCTCGCAGGGTGGGAGGGGTCACAGGTCACACAGAGGTGATGACGATCATGAGGTGTGGCGAGATGCTGGAGATCCTGTTCAAAAGGTCGGGGGCCAGCTGAGACAAGTGGCTCTCGGAAAACTCACAGGGCGGGAAAATCTGGAGCACGTAGGCGGGCTGGAAGAAAGAGAAACGTCAAGACGTAAACGCTTTCCTGTGGATTCAGGAGATCAGTGCTGAGCCACACCAATAAATAAAAACACCGATAATCACATTCTCCCTATAAAGTATATTTTATTTACAAATTTTCCCATTTTGTTTTTTTAAAGCTGACCTATTATGTTTCCTTGAATTGGTTAGTAGAGGTTTACAAGCTTCAGGAAAAAAAAACAACAAAAAAACACTTTATGAACAAAGTCCTTCACAAATGTGTCATGTCTCACCTGATTGGAACCTGGATTGGGGATATTGATGATACCAGCTGCCAGTTTTGCCTGCAGGTAGTTGATGAATGCAGCTTTAAGAGCTTGAGTTTGGTTTATGACATCGTCCTGATCTCGTCCACAAGGCAAAGCGAGGAGAAGACAGTAATCACTGTCACCCTGCAGGGAGACAACGTCAACATTTAGTCTCAACATACATTTAGTGCCACAAACTACTTCTTGTTTTTGCTTTTTTTTGTCACATAACGGATGAGAAACGATGTCAGTGAAATTGATCAGTCTACCAGTCAGGGGTACAAAGCTGATTCTATGATGTTGGGGCTCAACATCAAAATGATCCCAAGATCAGCAAGAGAACAAAAAAAAATTAAATCAATGTTCTGTAAGGTGCCTAGTCAAAGCCCAAGTTTAAATTCATTTGAGAGGTGTCCTTCATTAGAGCTGAATTAAAATAAGAGTTGTTGAAGCAACCAGTTATTAGGTCCAAGTTTGGTTATCGTAGCTAAAAAAAAATGAGCATTTTATAACTATATTTTGTATTTACTCATTTTGACCAAGTATCTGAGAAGGTTCGTTTGATCATCTGAAACATTTAAGTGACAAAGAAGCAGAACAAGAAGTCTCCAAGGATTTTAATACCTCTTTTTATTTAACTGTAATCAAAAACACAAGAAATTAAGCAGGAGTAAGACGAAACACAACATACCGTCATTCTTCTGGCTACACTCTCCAACTGAGAGGCCTCCAGCCTCATCCTCTGAGCGATCCTGAGCAGAGCGCCTCCTTCTTGCAAAGGCAGCGATCGATGAGCCAGAGTTTTGTTTCCACAGACGAAATGCAGCTGGACAGCAGCTGTGTCGTTCTTCAGTGCCAGAAGGCCCTGCCACACTATAGGGTACTTCTGTTTCAATTACACAGAAACAGGAAAGGGTGTCAGACGAACACTATTTTAGTTTTGACCAACGAATGCAAACGTCCGTCTTACCGTGAGCAACTGCACCATATTAACAACCTGGGTCATCTTTCCATCTGGTTTAGCCTGGAGTTCTGCACCCTTAACATTAGAAAGCAAATCATCAGAAGAGACATAAAATGAGGGAAAACTACTGCTTCCCCTTTGCTATCTACATGTTCATTTTGAAATGTAAACATAAATGCAGTAAAGCTGAAACAATAATCAACTAATTTAGCACTTGATTCATCTTTAACTGAAGTATTCACTCTAAAAAAAGGAGCATTTGATAAAAAAAAAAACATGTAGACTGCATTTAAGCTTATGAAAAACAACCTTTTCTTGACTGTAAATATGTTCTAACCAAAACTCAAGTGGCATAGTTTTAGATTCACTCGGTTCAAACTATGTTAAAAACACAATCTGCTATTTAGCACCTTTTGCTACCCAATTATTAATCAGAGATACTCAGTGGATAAGCCTACATTGGCAGTGCATTAACTTTTCAGATACATTATAGATTTATAAACAGATAAATATAACTAAAGAAGACAAAATATTACGAGGAATTTTTTTAGCTGAAGATAAATCCTTTGCTACAAATCACCAAGCGTTCACTAAAGGAATGCAGTTATTGCATTTTAGGAAGTAAAATGTTCATTTTCTTATTTAACAAAAATGCTTTGCATCTTATGCATTTTCAATATTGTATAAAATAAGTTTAAATGGTTAGATAAGAAATCTGGAAAATGGGCCAATTTATTAAAATGTAATTATACAATAATCAACTACTGTACTAATGTTTAGCTGCAGCCCTGAAGCGCAGTGAACTTACCATAGACGGAGTGACGTTCAGCGGCGGCTGGCTGTGCCCAACAGGGGCGTCCGGGATCTGAGAATGCATGCGGTTTGGGTACATTCCTGAGTACTCTGAGAACGACCCGCTGGGTCCCGGTGGCATCAGGGGAACCCGTTGAGGTGACGCTATAGCAGCGCCAGGCTGCCGGATCGCCATTATTCCATCCTTTGGAATTACAGGAGAGTGCGGCCTCTTTGCTTCCAGTGGCTTTATGTCCTTCTCAGACACGCCTTTGGGCAACATGTGAGCTCTTGGAGATAAAGAAGGCGGCAGAGTTTCTTGAATGTGTCCAGAATGGGAGTCCAGTGTCAGACGCTCCCCCTGCTGGTGCAGACTGTGAACTCGCATATCTCTGTGTGTGATTAACGTTTCCATGTTAGTCCTCAAAGCTCCCCGAGAGTCTGACGGCAGAGTGGCGGATGGTCTCCCAGCTTGGTGGAAGTGTCTGGATTCGTCCTGTTCGCCCTCGTGGCCCCGCAAAGAACCGTGGTTGACCTTGACCCTGCTGACAGCTTGGGGGGAGGACGACCGCGGCTGCAGGGAACCAGGCCACGGAGAGGCAAGCTGCTCGCTGTGGACGTAGTTCATCACAGACAGAGGTGGTGTGTTGACCCTGACCTCCCCCTGAACCAGATGACCCACTGTAATGGACTGGGAGACACAGTGAGGAGACATTCGTCCCACACCTGCAGGCACGTTGTGAGGTGGCATGATGACAGACTGCTCTGGGTGGTGGACACCGGTGATATACTGCTGCATGGGGTTGAGAGCAGAGGATATCATTACAGGGATCCCCTTGGGTGAGGAGGAGCCAAGAGGCGACGACACCTTGGTGAAAGGAGGATGAGAATGTCCTGACTTTCTCGGGGACCGTGGTTCCTGTTTGATGCCACCAAGATGTGACGGACCTCTGTCACCAGTGGATGTGACAAAGCCCACATGGTTCCCAGGGGGAGACGGTAAATGTGGGCTTATAGCAGGGCTTACAGTGGAGGTCCAAGATGGTTTAGCTCCATCTGTACCATGAGGATCAACATTCTCCATCTTCTTTTGGTGTTTTAACTGCAGGTAGTCTTGGTGGTAACCCATTACCTGCTGGTTACCTGGCGGGAGACGCTTCACGACTCCTTGGGACCCCGCCTGGTAAGCTGAATCCATCTTTTCTAAACTGCTGCTGCTGCTTTCCTCCTTAATTGAAGACAGAGTTGATTGGAGTTTACCAGAATGCCCATGATCGGTTTGTGAAGACCCCTTCTGATGTCCCGACTGAGAATGGCTGTAAACATCTTGTTTAATCTGGGGAATCGATACCAATTGCTGAGATTCAATGTCACCGGCTGTTGCTTGTGGGATTTGACTAATCTTGGCACTGATCCTCAGGGGTCCTTCTGTTTTCTGGCCTGAGTGGCTTAGCACCACCACTCCTTCAGACGTGTTTACTCGCAGACCAGAGCAACACCCAGAACTGAATGTGGGGCCATGGTAAGGTCCACCATCGTCTTTGCTGGGCCTGTAGGCCGTTTTGGGCAGAGTCACATCCATGGAGGGATTTCCAATGATTAGATTAGGTTTTTCCTCAGACTCAGGGGGGTTGCAAACGCGACTAATAACAGAGGTTGCCGTAGATGCAATTACGGAGATCACAGATTTAGTCTCTCCAGGTAACGTGGAGGGTGTTCGGACAATAGGTGGCACTGAATGAGTTGGCGTTTTACTCTCAGGGAGCGGGGATCTGTTGTGAATAGCAGCTGTGATGGCAGGATTGCTTTCAGATGGATTCTGATCTCGGAGGTTGGGCAGACTGGTTGGAGCAGAACTTCCTCCTCCTGGGAGCGTAGTTGCTTTAGGTATCATGAGAATTTTCCTCAAGTCACTTGTGCCTTGATCTAGCTCTTTACTGTTGGAGTCAGAAGCGGTCAGCTGGCCGTCCTTGGCTGTTACTGACATTATATGTGCAGAGGTAACACATGGATCCTTAGACTGGTGTCGCCAGTCGGGTGGAGAAACAGGCGCTCGGCTGGTTTGAATGGATTTGATGTTGGGCCTGTTGGAGGCCACAGAGGGAGAAACACAATCAGCTGGTAACTGTTGAGGCTTTGAGTATATGGGGCTCTTAGCCTGGGGGTGTGTGGGTTTCACAGCTTGTGTTTGCTCTTCCACAGGTGACAGCAACTCTGATTTTGCTGCCTTCACAGCTGAAAGTTCAGCCTCTGATTTCCAGGTTGTAGGAGTGATGACTGCAGCAGCTGCAGCAGATGGAGGCTTCTCAGCCACAATCTTTACATCAGACGCTGCACTCTCAGCTAAAGGCACCGTCAACTCCTCACTTAATTCTTCTTTCACATCTTTTCGTGCATGCTTTGGGGCCTTAGGGCGTTTAGGTGTTTTGGGCCTTCCCCTTTGACTCTTTTTGGGAGTATTTGAGAAGACTGGTTCCTCTTGCAGAGCGGTTTCAGGTTCTTCAACCTTGACCAGAGGGACAAACTCCTGGATCTCAGGTTCTGAACAAACTTCTGTGCTAACTGGAGCGGCTGGGGTGAGAGGTACACTTACATCTTCACCAGTTATTGAGTCAATGGCAGCCATCAGCTCCGTCTCACTGGCAGGATTACAAGACTTTTCCTCCTCAGGGTCACTTTTTACCTCTGCAGGAGGGACAGGGGGAGTCGGTAGTTCTGTCGGAAATGCCGGTTCAGTAAGTTTGGCGATGTTCTCAACTGCCTGCTCCAATTCACGCTCCTGTAGGAAAGAGCTCTTTGAGGCATCTACCTCCTTCTTCTCTTTTTCTTCATTAGGGCACTCTTTGTTGGCTGTACTGCACCTGGAAACGTGATCTTTGACCTCTTTGACATCCAGTATGACTTGGAGGTCCCTAAAAACATGAGGCTTTGGAGCGGCTGTTGGCTTGACTTTTCCTTTTATGATCTTCTCTTTCTCTGAGGCAAGTTTCTCCTCACCCAGCAGTGAATCTGTCTCTTTTCCATTCGATTTCCCCTCACATAATTTTTCATTAACGTCTTTGTCCAGTTCTGTGCCTTGCTCATCTTTTTCACCTTTCTTTACATCTGATTTTACTGAAGAATCTTTGCCTGAAGATGACGAATGTTGTGAAGACAAATCATCTGCTTCTGTGAAATGCATTACTTGATTCTCATCAGCTGTTTCAGTATTATCCCCTTTCTTAGAGCCTGGGACTGAGGGTATTGGATTTGAGGAACCCTTTGTGAGATAAGGGGACATTTTCCCCTTAGCAACTCTTGAAACCCGTTCGCTGCTCTCCGACTCATTTGAATCTGCATCCTTATCCATTTTTATTTTCTCTGTTTTTGCAGCTGAAATCTCTTCAACCGGTTTGCGGTTTTTAGGAGGACGCCCACGTTGTTTTGCTGGCGCTGGAGTCGGTGGTTCCGACTCGGTGCTGTGCTGCACAGCTTCTTTCTCTGTACCCCGCTTTCGTGCAGAGCGAGGTGACTCAGTCTCCTTGCCACGAGTCGGTGCATCGTCTTCCACTGGAGTTGCATAAACAGATTTTACATTTCTTCGAGTTCTTGCTCTACTTATCGGGATGCTCTGCTCCGAATGGTCATGATCTGACCCAGGAGTTGGAGACTTGGCTGAGGACTTTGTTTCAGCTCTTGGGGATGAGCCACGCTTCAGCTTATCTTTGTCGATGCGCTCACTCTTTCGTGTAGCTTGTTTCTCAGAGACAGATGTTAAAGGAACTTGAGCAGGAGATTGCCTGCCTTTTTTAGTTTTCATTTCTTTTGTTTTATTTTCTTTTTGAAAGGAGACTGGCTCTTCAATTGCATCGGTATCAACAGAAATCTCTTCTTTACTCACTTCTTCAAGTTTCTTCTCTCCTTCTGACTCTACTGCTGTTGGACATGTGGAAAGAGGGTCTTCTTTGATTAAATCTGCCTCTTCAGCAACACTGAGTTGTACTGGACTACTGGCTGTAGGCACTTCTGGTTGTGACATCTCAGGACTTGGCTCTGATCTGCTAACCAACTCTTCATGAGAACCAGGGTCGTTTGTTTGTTCGTCAATTAAAGGCTTTGCATCCTCTTCAAGAAATTCCTGCTTCTCCTCAGAAATGTTAGTTTCAGGAACCATTTCAGGTGCAGGTTCAGATTTTAAGGTCTCAGTTGGTGAACAATGCATTGTTACAACATTTTCACTTTCTTGTACTTCTTCCTTTGTCTCCTCTTTTGTAAAAGACATAGGTGGGCATACATCAGCGGGTGGAGATGGTAACACACATTTCTGGTCTGAAGGAGGTGTATCTATGCTTGCAGACTGAGTAACAAGATTAGGAATCAGTTTTGGTTCAGGAGCAACTTGTTCAACAGGACTGATAGGTTTGATTTCAGCTGCCACACTAGATTCTGACGTGTCATTAGACCGTAAATCTTGTTGTTCCTGCTCAGACGGTTTTTCCTGTTTATTTTCACTTGTACAAACTGTGTTTCCTTGATACTCCTGCTGACTCTTGTTTTTTTGTTGTTGTAGTTGCGTGAGCTCCAGAAAACGGCTGTGAAAGAGGACAACAGGGCCGGTCTCAAGTTCTCCCTCTGCTCCTTGCTGACTAGCTTGTTGGTTCAACATGTGTTCCAACTCTTCGTATTTGCGCTCAAGATGTTGAAGTCGTCTAGAGTCCAGCTCAAACACAGCGCTGTGAAGGAAACGTGAAGCGAAAAGCTCTCTTCGTTCCTGTTCCTCCGGCTTGGGCTCTTCTTTCCTGTCATCCAGTTTGTCCTCAGAGCCACTTCGTATCTTTTTCTTTTTCATGTACCAGGAAGGAGTAGGTCTTGGTGCTGATTCTACTTTCTCTGTGTCTTTCTGGCTTCGGAAATTCACAAAGTGGGAATCGTAATCTAAAAATGACCAGTTATCCTCACGAGAAGAGGACAGAGACTTTGCTCGTTCCAGTAGAGCTTTAGTATCAGGGGTGATGGTCTGGTCAAGTGCGGTCGAGTAGAATTTGTTTCTTTCAAGGTGAGCCAGCTTTGGGTCTGAAAACCGATCAAGTCTCGGCCTCTCAGAAAAAGGCATAGAGGTGGAGGGAGCAGGAGAGAGGGGTTTGTTCTCTCTATCCTCTTCAGAGTCTGATCTCACTTCCCCAGGCTCCAAATCATGCCAAAGGCCGTATTCTGAGGGCTTGCGGTTGTGAAGGTTTTTGCCCAAGCCTCTAGAAAAGTTCAGGTTGGGTAGCAGGTCCTGCTTAACTCTGCTATCCCACCTCTTTTGTTGATCTTCTTCCCCAATATTAATGGGGATGTTTGTCTTGTTCACCTGTGTGTTGTGGGTCCTTTTGACCAAAAGCTCAAGTTCTGGGTGAATCTTCTGATTGTTTCGACTCAACTCCTTCAGAGAGGCATCCATGAAGTCCTCCTCGGCATGCTGAGAGAAAACCTGGTGTCCTGGAGAAGGGGTACTACTCCAGTCAGGGTCTTCACTTTTTTGTCTCCTATAGAAACGCTCTCTCTTTATCCCGGGCTCGGCTTCGAACTGGTCAGACAGCTTGTGAGACGGAAAATTATCTGTGACGTCCTCAGGTGGTTTACCAACTTCATGTACAAGGCTACGATGTTCCAGGTCTTCGGTTTCGTTTCTTTGCAGACTTTCTGCTTTTTTCAGTTTGTCAGACTCGCGCTGTTGCTGCTGCTGCATGTGTAAGCGTCTGTTTTGCTCCATCTGCTTGCGGTAACTCTGAGAGAGATCAATGTCGACATGGTCTTCTTTAGTCTTGGTGTTTTTATTAGTTTCAGCATTCTGACTAGGCTTGAATGCAGCATTTTGTTCTTGCTCTCGTACAATGCTTTGATCTGAATTCCCCTCTAGTGAGACCCTTCTGGAGGAAGTGCTTCCTTGTTGTCGTTTCGACTCTGGCAGATCTGCAGAACCTTCGGATTTTTCTCTTTGTCCCCTGAGATCCTCTAGTCCATCCTTTTGAGTGACACTTTTTTCTGTTTTGAGTCGTGCATCTCGTCGCTGAGGATCTTTGTGTTTGTCTGCGTCTGGTTCTTTCACATATGTGGTACTGGATCCAAAGTCTGATGACTGACTGCCATCCTCGTCCTCATGCCTGCTTCTTTTCTGACGAACAGTTTTGCCACCTATATCCCCAAAGCGCCTTTTTCTTGCAGCGAGGCGATCTGAATCCACTGCTGAATCCTTTCCATCGTTTCCAATATCAGACTTGGGTTGTTTTTTAAGTTTGGGTTTTCCGTCTAGCTCTGCAATATCCCCTTTAGTTGTTTCAGTTTTTACAGAGTCTTGAGGAACAGTTAACTGGTTTCCAGACAGAGCGTCTCCATCCACCTTAGATTTCGGTTTCTCATGAACATCTTGGTCTGATCCCCTTCCTCTTCCAGATCCTCCATCAAAAGCAGCATCCGTCTCCGTTTCTGGTACCTGGCTAGCCGGGGACTGACCCTTTCCTTTTCTTGATTTATTCTTTTCAGTCTTTTCTTTGTCAGTTTTATCTTTTCTTTTTGGACGTTTGATTTTCTCTGCCCCTGGCACGCGATCGGGCTGAGCGCTCTTCTCACTCTTTGCTGCGTGATCTAGCAAGGTCTTTTCAGATTTGTCAAAATGTGGAGGTGACATGGAGCTCACGCTGCCACTCCTCTCTGAAGACTGGCTGTAAACGCGCCGTTCTGAGTCTCTGGCAGCACGTTCGGACGGAGAAGGAGAAATTGTGGGAGTGACGGCTCTTCTTTGCGATGGGCTCCACCTGCTGCGATCAGCCTCAAAGCGTTCGCGCTCTCTTTCTCGTTCTCTTTGAATGTAGGTATATTTTCTGATGTCCTGCTCGAAGGGGTCTCGGTAATCCCTGTAGTCTCTTGGATCCTCATGATAACGTGGGTCAAAGTGTTCTCCCTGATAATGCTCCAGTTCAGGAAAACGCTCTCTGCTGCGTGCGGCGTACTCTCTGCGAGCTTCCTCTGGATAAAGGCCAGTGGTTCTTATATTCTCATAGTAAGCTCTCTCTGCTGTAAACTCATGATAAGGAGGTCTGCGATCCTCTCTGTGAAATGAACAGAAGAGATTATTAATCACTTTAGAAATGTTAAAAATATACACGTTTGCTTTTCTATATATTTAAGACAGGTTCATTTAAATTCCTTAAAATACCAATGGAGCAGTTAAATGAGAAAGAAAATAAATTTACCGTCGTTCTGGTGGAACTTCATAGAAGTCTCTAATGTCTTGTCCAGAGACTTGCATTGAGCGGTAAAATGCATTCTGGCTCTCCTGACTTGCAAAATCCACCTATTGATGAGCAAAAATACCAATTAAATACAGAAATAAGGAAAAAAAATTAAATAGACATTAATGTATCTTTTTTTTTTTTTTACCTTAATTTTATTACCACCAATCTTCCAGCCTTTGGTCTCCCGCACAGCTGCCTGAGCAAAATCCGTGTTGTTGTACAAGATGAGCGCCATCCCCTTTAGTCTATCAAATACGACCTATGAAAGGTACAAGCACACAGTTACAAACAGGAGAACTAAAATAAAGTCCAGAAAACCATAGAGATGTAAAAAAAAAAAAAAAAAAAAGAGGCTTACTTTAACTACATGCCCGTAACGCATGAAATGCCGTGTGAGGTATTGCTCTGTGATGTTGGGGGCCAAACCATCAAGCCAAACACATGTAGTAGGTATACTCTTCCCAAAACCAAGCTGCAAAGAGATGTAGAGCAGCAATTTTACAGACATAAACGGTAAATAATTCAACATAGAAAAGAAATGGTTCAGGGGATAAAATTACTACCTTAAGCCTGTTGTTTCCCAGATATTCTGCATCCATTTTCTTTATGGCCTTGCAAACGCTGCCAATGTCAGAGTACTGGACAAAGGCATACTGAGGAATCCCATTTACTTTCTTGATGTCAATGTCCTTAAGAGGAAGAGACAAGAATTACAACAATGCTTACTGTAAAGTGGGAGACATCAGTTTCACAGCACAAATCTGTGTGAGAACTTACAACAATTTCTCCAAAGCGCTGAAAAATGTCCAGGAGTTGCTGATAACTGGTGGTCTTTTCAAGGTTGCCTATAAACAGCGTCCGTGTAGCTTTGGGGTGGAACTCGTCTAGGCGTCCATCTAACGGTCTGTAGTCATTTTCATTCTCTGTTTCTGAGGGGAAGAAACAGGTTTCAATAGCTACATTTACATCCACTCATGTTTTGGAAGTTCAGTCATGTTAAATAATCTCCATCTCACACCAAAGTATTAGAGCCAGACTAAGATTTTAGTTTTGAAATTACGAGAATGAAGTCATAAGTTGAACAGAGACAATATTAGCAGGAAAAAGTCGTAAAATTACCAGAAAAAGTTAAAACATTAATGAGATCAAAGCTTCGACAGAGTTGAAAAATCTGATAATTTTACTGATAATAATTTGATGCTGATGTGTTTAAGTATGTCCTTATTGGTAAAACCGATACCATAGTATAACTTCACAAGAGTTATAAAATTATTACTTTATTCTTTAAATACTATGACTTTATTCTTATTCTGGTAATATTGCAAGTTTATTCTTGTATTATTTTCTCACATCATTGTAACTTTTTTCTCATAATATTACAACATTTTTTCAAAAGTTTTTATTCTCGTATTATTAGAACTTAATTCTCGTAATAAGTTTTATTATTGTATTTTTACGACTATTCTCGTAAATCCGATTTTCTTTTGGTAATATGGCTTTTTGTATTATTTCAACTTACAGTTGTGTGATTGTTCTTGTAATATTACCTTTTTCCTGTAAGATGACTATTCTCAAATTACACATTTTTTCCATACTACAATATTATTCTCATTGTTTATTCTAGTATTATTACATCTTTTTTTCCGTATTATTATTACTCTCATTTTGATTTACTATCGTCAAAATGACTATTCTTTTATTACAACTTTTATTCCTCATACTACAATTTCATTTTCCTAATATGAGGTCATTATCCTATTATTACAACTTTGACTTACTGTCAAATGACTTAAACCTTGTATTATGACTTTTTTCTTGTATAGTGACTATTTATTCTCATAACTACATTTTTCTTAGCCTGGTCCTAATGATTTGTCATCCGTCACAACTTACCTGGACCATTCCAGGCTGTAACCTCAATAAGCATCCCAAAGAACAGCTTTCCCTTGGAGACGCTGAGGGCTTTCTCTTGGTCCTCTTGCTGTCTGAAGAACACTAGTCCATAGCGGTCCTCTGATGCGCCATGAATCTGCACTGAATTCACTTTCCCGTATTTCTTGAATTCATGGAAGAGTCCATCTTTTAAACTTGTATCTGCAGAAGGAAAAGTCAAACTGTCAGTCAAATCTGCAACAGAAATTAAAACAGATTTTCCAAATATGGTGTTAAATTACAGATCAATTTTTTTACAGGTCATTTTAGTGGCTGGATCTTAAATGTGTTTCAAAATGAAAATACAGATTACTTCAGTTATACAATTCAATATTAACAGAAAATAGGGAAGTAGGGGAGTTAAAACTGAGAAACAACATGGCAACATGGAACATCCAACCAAAATGAAACTCCTCAACACTTTAGTCTTTAAAAAAAGTACTGCTCTCCTATCTGGGACAGACTTCTACCCTGATTATCTGTTCTGGCCACAGACAAAAAGATCCTGGAAAAGGAGAAGGTTCCTGCAGTGGAAACACATTTTAAACTGATAATAACCCAATCCAAGTTTATTATGCATGAATCAGAAAATGCCCTAATAATAACTGGTATTTTAAACAATTAGAAAACTAAACTTTCCCCCAAACAAACTGGAATCCAGCTGAACATTTGAGAGGCTGTCTAACAAAACTAACCTGTGGAGCGCACTGGTAAGTTTTGCACTTTAATCCCAAAGCTTCTGCGAGGCTCTTCAGAGTCCATCACTAAACATGTCTGGGGAGCTGTGTGAGCAGCCGACGACTGAACGGAGCGGGCCCGGGAACCGTCGCTGGAGCTGCTGTTTGAGTCGCTGCCAAACAGAGACAGAAAAGACACAAAAATCAGTTGGACAAACAAATGAATAAAGTCAATCAATAGGTAAAACGTTCAGATTTTAAGATGCATACCTGCCGCTGCCTGTGCTGCTGGTGCTGCTGACAGAGTCGGAGCTTGAAGATCTACTTTGAGATCTCGATCTTGGACCTCTTCCGGGGGACAAAGGGGTTCTTTTAGGAGAATGAGGGGTTTTTGAGGTTTGCCCTGCGGTCCGCTGAGGAGACGGATGCCTCGACTGGGAGGAATGAGATGATCTGCTTCGACGGTGGTGATACGATCGATCAACACGTCTCCCCCTATCGTCTCTGTAGAGGTCTCGGCGTGTTGAATTGGTAAGGGTAAATGGGTCTCGTATTCTAGAGTCAAAATGTGGGTCTGCTGTCTCAAAACTCCCTCCGATGGCACTGCTGCCGGGGCCGGTGGTTGCAAACACCGGGCGATCGCGGTAATAATCGGCATTGTAGTGACGTTGTCTGTCAAAAGTCCCGCTGCGCTCATGGTGGCCATATGGGCTGTGATCATAAGCACGTTCACGGCTTTCTGAGCTACTGTGAATTAAGAACAAGGCAGAGAGATTTACAAAAGAAAAGAAGAATTAGTAAACTCTTGAATTAAAAACAGTCCATTAGTTACTTATACAGCACAGATGCAACAAAGCAACTTGTTAGAGAACAACCAAGTATGCCACAACTACACAAAAGAAAGAACAGGCTCACTACTCATTGAGTTTTCAGAACCAGCTTTGCATACAGGGCAGCAATTTGAAAATCTAGGCTGAAAAAGTGCATATAAACTACAACGCCTTGTAATAGTATTCAAATCAGCTGAACTTCTCCACATTTGTCATGTTAAAACAACCATTTTTAGTGCAGTTTTGTTGCAGTTGTATGTGGTAAACTAACAACATATTGGAAGAAAAAACCTAAGTGTGACTTGAACTTGTTTTTAGATCCCTTATTAAAATCCACTGCAGCCAAATATTTTAAGTAGTTACTTAAATGAGTAAACTGAGTCCAGCTGGGTATAACTACACCTTATTATAAATAAAGATGATCCATTAAAGCCTCTCAGGAAACAGTAAGCATGTGGAAGAAGGTGCTCTTGTCAGAGGTGACAAAAATTGGCCAAAAGCTGCTTTTGGTTGAAAACTAGCAATGAACATCCCCCCTTAACTTACCATGCACTCAGTGAAACATGGTGTTGGCTGTGGGTAGACAGGGAAGCTGGTACAAGTTTGATCAGAAAGTGGCGAAATATGAGACGATAACATGCAAACGGACAGACTAAAAGAACTGCAGTGGAAAACGGTTGAAAATTTATTTAAATTGGTGGTACTGAAAAGAAATGCACTCCACACTTTTCAGATTTTGATTTGCAAAAACATTTTTGATAAACCTTGTTATCAACCAAAGTCTATATCAACATAAATCTCCAGCAAAAAGATAAAAACTCCACTATGTTGAAGTTTGTAACATGAGATATATGGAAAAAGACCAAAGGGAGTGAATACTTTTGCAAGGCGTTGTTTTTCTTGCCACATTTATTTGTTGTTTAAGCAACAATAGGTGTTAGGATATGTTTTGTTTTTTTTTTCCAATGGTGTAACAGCGACAAATTACTCCAAAGAGGGGGCAAGGCTGTCTTAAAAGAGAACATTAGTCACATTCAATCTGCTTCAACTTCTTTCATCTGTATTTCTATGTCCAGATTTCAGAGGCTGATAAAAATGCTTCACATAAAAGAAACAAAATCACATTTTGTTTGATTTTCAGGTTTAAAATCCTACATACAATCTAAGTAGAATGGATTTATACATGTTATGCATGCCATTTAAAATGTAAATTACACATTGTACTACTTTTGTAACTCTGTGAAAGGAAACATATTCATGGGCCGAAAAAGATTATTCACCTCTTGCATTAAGTTATGCAACTTCCTCTAAAAGCAGCAGTAAACTAAACTTTCACAAAGCACTAGGGAAGCAGAAAGATAAAAATATGGCCAGAGAAATACCAACCTTTTGGGAAAGAAGTTACCAAAATTAATCCAAATAAAATCTAGGTGGTCAGAATGTGAATGCCCCAATGAAAAATTGGAGAAAAACAAAAACATCAATTGATCCAATTAGGGGAAAAAGGTTTCTCCTGAATTGTACTTTGAGTTATCTTCAAGGACCAGGTGAGGATTCCTGTATATTCCACAGTTTGGTATTTAGTTACTTAATTCTCTCCATTGGATGAGGACAAAAAAGGAAAAGCAAACAATTTTAGAAATATGCTCCTTGACAAATCTGAATAAATGGAGTGGGGGAAAAATAACTTGATAATATGTCAAAAAAAATATGATGATGAACTTAATCTGCATATCCAGGTCAACTAGCTAATAATATGTTTGAAGGCAATATGGCAAATATATCCACATGGATCATCAGTCTTGGTGGCAATGGTAGAATAAGGAAGGAGTATGTCCCAAAGGTTGAGCGATTCCATTGAAGAAAAAACTAAACATACCAATAATAATAAAAAAAAAAAAATCCCAGTGGATTACATCCTGCTTCTTAACTTCTGGAAGAATCAGACACATCACAGAGTAATAAATCCTTTTCGATTCTTGGTATCGCATAATTCCAAAGTCCAACGATCCCATTAGGCGTGTTGGTAGAAATATATGGCTTTTTTTTGTTTACAGTCATCCTGGGCTCTTGGAGGTCGCACGCACAGGCACAGTACATCCACACCTTGGTATTCCAGATAAATGGCAACAATAAACCTAGCCACCGTATGATCCACATCACTCTGTCCACGACGAACTGCATCCACGACGTTCCAGCCTTCTTCATGCTTCCTCAGATGAAGAATTACGCCAAAAACCTTGGAAGACTGCCGTTTGGATCCGGGAGCGTTCGCTTTCTGCCTTCTGAATATAACTTCCACATTCGGGGCATGGCATCAGTAAAACAGTTACACTTTACTCTAAAGTAACTTGGAAAACTTGGGGTATATGCATTTGTTCAGTCTTTCTTGTGATGTGTATTCTCTAAGTTCTTCCATCCAGTTGCTTAAAACTTAAAATCCAGTACAGGGTATATCCACATATTGGGAAAGGGAGTAGTCCAACAATCAAGTCTTGGGTCAAAAATGATAGGCCAGTGGCAGGACATTGATATACCTCAATAAATCCTTCAGGCAAAAAGTAAATCCTTCATATTTGGGATTTATCTCCAGCTTCAGGCAAATCCATGTATAAATCAGGGTTACATTCCATGTTGATTAAAAAACATATCCAAAATCTCCCCAAGGTAGTATCCCACATAATAAATCCACAGCTCACCAGGATATTCCTCTTGGATGTAAAATCCAAACCAGATGTAAAAAAACCTTGAAATATAGTTACCTTTGCAAATGATAGTGAAATTAATTTACTTAAATCCCATGGGCAAGGCGAGTCAGGTGTGATGAAGAGTGGAGTGATCCCTAGATTACCTTTGTGTGACCCCTGGAGGTACCGCTCCCTGATGAACAACCCCACTATGTGTACAGGTTTTACACTTAAATGAAACCTAGAGCACTCTGGATTTTTTTTTTTTTTGAGGGACACCGTGTCCACTTACCCATCTATTCTCCGTTCAAAACGTCCCTCTCGGGTGTGTAGGGACACAGGTGGGCCAAACACTGGGCCAACTGTTCCCCTAGGGAATCCTGCAACGTCTCGACTGCTGGAGGGGGAGCTGTCTTCGAGGCCCCGCACAGCACTGGGGACTGACCCCGGCTCATTGTAGTCAGTCCGAAGGTCTCTGTCTCCCATCTTATTGACAGCATTGTGAGCCTTCTGTGCACTTTTGATATCCACAAAATCCACAAAGGCTGCAACACCGCCCTCTGACCCTCGCTTTCGCAGAACCTTGACGCTCTCCACGCGGCCATACCTGACAGGAAATTACAGACACAACAAAGGAGGAGTTACATTCAGAGTATCCAAAAATAGCCTACTGTCTTTCTGTATGGAACAAACTTGATATTCAAGAGCAGAGAAGGCAACACAATAGTGTCAAAAGGAAAATATATTTTCCTTTTGTATTTAATCAGTTTTAGATTACAAACAACCTACATTGAAGCCAGGACAATGGCACTTTGTGTTGTAAATGCTGTTCAAACAACAAAAAGACTATAGTAATCAAGTTGATTCTAATGATATAATCACAAATTGACGTTCTTGTTAGGTTTAGATTAGTTTGTTGGTGAGAATGGCCTCTAAATTACGAGGCAAACAAAAAACGATAAAAGATCTGTAAAGCTGTAAATATTGACGTCTATCAACCTTAGTGATGACAACTGAGGAAAACACAATGATTCGCGGTCTGTGGAGTTAATCCTACAGCACCACAATTTAAAGTAGTTTCAGTGACAGCAACCGACTTGAACACTGTGCAGCTCAACAACTTGCTAACATTTGGTCCCGAGTCCTGAAAGCTCATTAAAATGATTTAGAGTTGGGCTTTTTAAAAACACTTCTCTACGATTTTAGACTGGCAGCGAAGGGAGAAATCGTATTTGAGTGATCAAAATAACAAAAGTCCTCCACATCATTACGGTGGACCCTGGCTGTCTTTTGGCTTGCACAGATCACGAAAACCTGTCGACTTCCCACAAAATGGTTGGCTGGGTGGTAGCTCGGTGGCTAGCGGCTAACTGCCTTCTTGCGTTAGCAAAAGTTAGCGGAAGACTCTAAAATATCAACATGTACGCCTGGGCGAGTCGCTTTGGTTAAATATTCTTAAACAAATGCAAATGTGATGTAATAAAGCACACGCACCATACAGGAAACCTCTCGAGGAGTAAAAGTTAATAATGCTAACGTTAGCGGTGTTAGCAGGGCTAGCAGCGTAGCCTCGCATCGAGAAAAGGTTAGTGCTGCAGCCAGCGCGCGCAGCTCCGCAAACACGGTCTCTCGCTTGCGTAACGTACCTTTTAAAATGCTCCATGATTTTCTCCTCGCGAACATGTTCGGGTAAATTTCCCACCCAGAGGTGTCTGGTTTCCCGAACCATCTTGCGATCTTCTTTCCCCCTTCAAACACATATGATCTCGCACGTTTTTAATCCCCTGCCGGTCGGAGGTCCGCCTGAACAAAATGACCGACGGTTGATTCCGTGAACGATGTGGGCCCGACCGCCTGCTCCCCGTGTAGCTTTAGCTGCTGGCTGGCTGCTGCTGCTTCTGCTGCGTCCTCGATCAGAGCGCGTGCACGCGCGCCGGCCTCGCTCCCGGTTGGTGGTTTCGGGTTGCGAGCCGCGTGCGTGAGTGACCCAGGCGCATGCGTGAGCAGCGAGCACGCGGTTTCATGACGAAAGCAAATCAGCACAAGATTTTTGTGTGCGAGTGCAGACAAATGTCTGTTTAAAGATAGCTACGTTACCGACACGTAGAAGAAAATAAGAAAATATATACACAACATAAACAATTAAAATGTATATATATTTTTATTTAGATATATACTTAATTTCTGCATGATTTAATCATAATTACTAGAGGTGGGTAGAGTAGAATTAGCACTACTTCAACTTATTTTTACTCAAGTAAAAGTAAAATGTAGTCATCTAAGAAATTACTCAAATAAAACTAAAACATATTTTGTAAAAAGGCTACTGAAGTACCCAGTAACTGATCAAAATATCAGTCATTTAATATTTAAAGATTACATCAACCAAAAATTTAAGTTTTGTGGAAATTTTAGTATTTTAAAGATCAAAATGAAATAATTTATATAAATAACATAATTACAAAACAACAAAATTAGGCAAAAGAATAAATTTGTTGATATTTTAACAAAAACTGTAGGTGTGTGTCTGTGTCTGGTGAATTTTAGGTTAAAGTAAGCTTATTCTTCATTCAGTGACGTGGCAAGAGTATCCAGAAATTTTATTTAATTTAATAAAATTACTCAAGTAAAAGTCAAAAGTACAGGTGTAAATACACTTTTAAGAGTACATTTTTTTTTCCAGTAAGTTACTCATTAAATGTAACTGAGTAAATGCAACTGGCTACTACCCTGCTTTGATTATTATTAATCAGAAGTGGCCAGAGTACACAAAAATTGTGCTGAAATATTTTTTACTCAAGTAAAAGTACAACATGTTCCGTAAAGGCTTTTAAAGAGACTGATAATAACATCTAATTCAATATTTAACAATGATATAATTAGACAAACAACAAATATAAAGCTATATGCAAATCATTGTATACTCAAGATTTAAATCAAAACAAAACAAAACAAAACATAATTATAAAATGTGAAGCAGAGGGAACACTTTTTCCCAAAAAATGTTTCTCTTGCATCATGGTGTGTTTTTGTAATTGCTTTAAGTCGAATTAAAATCTCAGCAACATCCTGGTTTCTATTTATGAATCTTAGTTGTTGTTTACTCTTATAATCTTAGCTAACCTGGCTTCCCCTGGCTGTCTTTGTGAATCTCAGTTCCTCTTTTATTTTGGTAAGCTGTGTTCCATTTACTTCCTGTTTTCCTGTTAGCACTCTTTCTTGTCAAATTTTGACTTGTCATTCTCATACTGGTTTGTGCTCCGTTTTGAGTTTGTTTGCTTTGCTTTGTTAGTTTTCTACATTCTTAAGTAATCATTGTCACATCACCAACACAGCTGTAGTACATTCAGTTTCTGACTCACCTTATTTCCATGTCACTAATCACCTCCTAATAATTAATCCTCCAGTTTTCCGTTTTTCTTTGTCAGAGCATTTCTGTTCTCTGCCTGTCCCTCGGTGCTTCCTCGTGTGTTCATTGCCAATATTCTCCACTTCCCTTTCCTCTCTCCTTCAGCGCTTGTAAGTCTGTTTTTCTCAATAAATACTCTAAAAAATGAAGAAAATGTACATATAACATCTTTAAAAACCCATTATTGGCCAGAACAGCAATATAAAAATCAGCTATTGAAGTTGGCCAGTCTGTCCATATTTAAAGGCTTAAATAAAACCTAACAAAAATCATAAATTTGTGAAAATAGCATAATAGAGAAGTTTTGTCTGCAACTGGTCATAGATTTTTTTTAAAAAAAATAAAAACAGCAAAACAGTTTTTCTTAGAAAAAGATTTTTTTTTTATTTTTTTTTTTACATATTTCAAAAGATCTGTAATTCCAGAAGCCATTTTAAGATATAGACTGTAAAAATAAAACCAATTTATTAAAAAAGCTAAAATAGATTTGACAAATCAGGATGAATAATGCAGGCTCTGACCTGTTTATTTAGCAATCTTCCTTTCTCTTTATCTGCTGTTCTGATCTGTGCTTTGTCTTAACCTGTTATATGATTATGAACTAAATACACTTATATACTGAGTGTGCAACATTTCCAATTAATGTATGTATCTTAGAACCTGATTTAACAGGCTATATATTATGTTACTTTAGTTTTTCTATAAATGCTTAAAATATTTTGATTTTTTTTTGTACAAAGATAAGTAAAAGCAATATGATCCAGATTCTACTAATTTGTTACAAATAGTTTTTGCAAAGCCAGTTGCATAAATATGTTCAACGCCTTTTTATCTCGAGTGCAAAATGATCAAGTATAAAAGAAAAGTTTATTTGTATTTCTCAGAACGCCTGACACATTGGAAAGTAATTAAATGCGATATCAAAGAAAGCACTGTGACGTATGCTTCCCTGCAACGGCACATGTGAATCGTTGGGCTGAACACTCAGTTTTCTCTTGCTTGCAGCGAGCACAGGTGATGTCACTGCTGCCCGGAAACCAGGCTGACATGGCAGGCTTTGCACAACATTTTCCCTTCCAAAGGATAGCAGCCGTGCTCATTTGGCTCAGGGGAGAGCTGGATGCCACAGTCCTGCAGAGGAGAAGAAAGACATGCCGGCTGCAGAATAACGTGCATCTGCCTATTTACATGTTTGTCAGTAAGTCCATTCAGGAGATTGTCTGCAGAGTAAATACTCACCCCACATCTGTAGCAGTTCTCATGGTAGGAGCGCCCCAGACACTCAACAGTGTAGCTATCAGTACCGTCTTCTTTAGGAATGATGAGCTGGTCACAGGCGCTACACATCGGAGCATATTTCCTGGTTTTAAATTAGAACATAAAAGTGGCGTAAATGAGAGAAAACGTCACATTTTATACACTGAAATAATTAAATGGTAGTAAAGTTAAAACATCCATCACAAAGTAATGCATGATTGTGATCCTTTTTCAGAACTTGTATACGTTTCTTTTCACACCTTCTGAGCTTGAAATAGAAAATAAAACTTCTATTTTCTCCCTCATGATAATTAAGCTGAAGGTCAAATTGAAGGTGAAAAGATTTTGAACATGTTTCAAGTCTTCACTCCTCCTGATCCAATACATTATGTGAACACCTTGGCAGACGTTTGGGTTTGTCAGCTTTGAACATTCAGAGACTGAAACCTTTCACTACCTTTAAAAAACCTTTACAAGCATTTTCAACAAAATGCCACAGGACCTGCAACACATTCTTGTTGCTAATAGCACTTGACGTAATTGTTTTCTTTTTTTTACCTGTAGTAGTCCTGCAGACAGTAAACTTCACCAACCTCCCCCTGAGCAAAAGCTTGCGCTCCAATTTGCTGGTTGCATGTTGTGCAGGTGAAACAGGAGGGATGGTACGTTCGCTCTATTGCACGGATTATCTGGTCGGTGATAATCTCCCCGCACGTCCAGCACAGCTCCAAACTGGCCTGAAACACAGGAAAAGATGCAGCACTGACTAATTATAAAGACCTAATAAGTCTTCATAACAGACTTATTAGGTCTATTAATAACCTGATAAGTTATAATTAAATGCAAGTTAAGTATAACTTGCATTATAGTTAATAATACAAATAGCAAAGATGGAGAAAATAAGGTAGAGTTTTTAAACAGAAAAGTGCAACTCTCTGTCCTATGCATAATAGCATACAAAGGTTTTCTTTAGCTTATTAACCTCATACTTTCATTTTAGGGGAAGAAATTTTATTTTGAATTTTTAAAATCTAGATCAACAGTTTTCCAAAATGTAATAAATGTCTTTCAAGGTTTTTATTAGACCTCAAGGGCTTTTTCAGAAATAAAGATTTCATTTCTTGTCTCTGACCAGCAGAGTATAAAAATACAGCGTCTGCTTGAAAAAGTGTTGGAATTGAAACGCCATTGACTCCTGTTGTTGCTGTTGTAATTTTTTTAAAATATTGATTAAAAATATATGCTACTTCCACCAGCAGATTATCTCACTAATAACAAGACATTTTTCCCCACGTTAAAATAAGACATTACTGACTTGAACCAGGCTCCAAAATCTCTCTGAAAAGTTACTTGTACGCTAGAAATTTGCCCAGAAACTAGACCAAAAACTCATTGTAAGATTTTGTGTTTCCTTCACCCCCATCCCTAATTAACCTTGATCTATTTTCTTGGAGGTAAGTGAGCGATGACCCACCTGATAGCAGCCTTCACACAGAGGGATTCCCGCCTTGTTGTAGTACTGCTTCCCAGCCAGGGGAACGTGGCAGGATCTGCACTGGAAGCAGCCCTCGTGGTAAATCCTGTTCAGGGCTTCTATCGCCGGTTCAGAAAGAGCCATGGGTTTCCGACAGAAGCCACACAAATCTGCACAGTTGCAAATGTTAAACGTTAAGATAGGACGATAATTCATGTTAAACTGAAAGTGTAAATAGAAATCTTGCCACCTTTGCTCTCTGTGGTCACGTCCTGGCTGTTTCTGTGAATCCCGTTAGTTTCTTCATCATGTTTCGAGCCTCTGGTTGGTGAAAATGCTTTTACCTGAAAATGAAATTAACGTGAAAGGAAACTGAGACTGAAAACAACAGTTGAAAAACACAATTTATTAACAACATAGAGACTCAAATATCTGTCCGGGCCCAGTTTATTGATTTTCCTCTAAATTGTCAAATACTTATCTAAGTCACTTTTTTGCCAAAAGTGATTCTTTTTTTTTTGGCCTGAAATATCTTTTGGAAAGAAAGAGTGGTGATTTATTTATTTATTTATTATTATTATCACTTCTGGCAAAATAAAAAATTACGTAAGCCATTATTTTAGGAAATTGACAACACATGAATGTCAACAAACTATAAATTCTTCCGTTGTTCTAAATCTATAAACTGTGTAAAATTCTCCACAGCTGCAGTGACGTCACTGTAAATCTCGTGCATCTGAAAGTGTGCAGGAAAAATCTGGACAATGTTGGAAATTGCAGGAAGACTTTCAAAGAAAAACACACTGGCCTGTGAAACAATGGATCTTCTGTTGCGATCCCTTCCCTTTTCCTCATCTTTTGTTACATCTTATTTAGTCCAGACAATAACAGAAGAAAATGTTTTGAAGTGAGGAATTTAATTCACTTTTCATTTTCTTCTCAGTTTGCTGTTTCTACAAGTTTCGAGAAACTTGTAGAAACAGAAACAGAAACTTTTCTCAGACTTTGCGAGTTGTTTAATGAATTCTTAAAAGAAAAGTCGGTACTAAAACAGTGAGTTATGACGTGAAAATCAAGGTTTTAATGGGATGCGATACCTCTTTGTTGGAAACTGGGTGCTGGTCGGGACTCTGTGGATGGAGGGGAGACGTCAGGGACAGAGGAGGAGGAGGAAGAGCTGCATCTTCAGAGAACGATGAAGGTAGAACGTCGGGAGGAGGAGGAGGGAAAAACTCTGCTGGGAGTGAAATCAACATATTCAGATTTACTTTATGGGTGAAATGGTTTTATTTGGAAGGGATTGACATGACACTGTGATAAACATGAAGGATCTTCACGAATGTTTATGAATGAAGTGTCACCCGGTAAATAATAACACTTTTGATGGACTTTTAATACAACTTTGTATTAAAGATGACGTTATTTACTGAATGACACTTCATGACAACATTCATAAACATTCATGAAGACTTCTTCATGTTTATGACGGGTTGTTATAAACATGACACTTCAAATAAAGTGTTACCGATAAAACCAACCAAAAAGATTTTTTAACTATTTGCTCTTTTTTTTTTAACATTTGCAGATTTTAAATATTCGCCATATTTTTGTTGATGCTGTTCTTTTGTTTATGTCTCTGCCTTTAGAGCGCAAATTTGGTTTCGTTTTTTATGTGGAAATAAAATAATACTAATACAATTTTAAGTCTTACATTTTTAGGTTTGATTTTTGAGCTTGGAGACTTCCTGAAACTCAGAATTGCATAAATAAAAAAGATAAGTAGAACCACGTCTATCCAGGGACTGAAAAGCCGACTTTGCTGCATCCGAATTAGATTTTAATTCATTTATAAATCTCGCCTAAATTTAGTTTCATAACAGAATATATTTATTCAACAGAGCTTCAAAGAATTTGAAAAGCAAATGTCAAATAAAGTGTTGGATCTGTGATAAATAACATCCCTTTCATTTTCCTAAAAGAAAATAAGTTTACTTTATTTGCTTCACTGCAAAAAATTAAATCTTACCAAATACTTTTGGTTGAGTTTATTTAGCAAATATCTTAGTTTGCTTGAAATAAGACAAAACTAACTTAAAAGTAACGTTTCAGCTTGTTTAAAGTGAATAATTGTTTAATTTTGATAAAACTGTACCAACTTCACTGGCTGATTATTTAATTTAAGACAAAGTAAAATTGCAGAAAAGTTACCTGTAAGTTAGTTTTGCCTTTTTTCAAGAGTACAAAAATATTTGCAATTGAAACTAGACCAAAAATATTTGATATTACTAGTGTTTTTGCAGCGTAGATTACAGTTTTGTTATTTTTCTTGTACTTTTGAAGATTTTGGCACACTTTGACTGAAAGCTTGGACAGCCCTGCTCTGATTAATGTCTGACATGTTTTCCAGCTCTTTTCTGTGGAGAACCCCAGAGGAGGATTGGATTAGAAATCCCTACAGTTACAAAGCAGCTTTCTGAGTGAAACAGTGGGATACAATAAAGGCCCCAAACGAGGAACAAACACTTTAAAACAAGCTCGGTCACGAATACCTGAAGAGCTCCTGCTCTTCTCCTGCACCTCTGCTTTGGTGGCTCCTGTTGGGGCAGGTCGGGGTTGACTCTGAGGGCCAGAGGCTTTGGCCCGGGGCCCCGCACCGGTCCAGTTTCTGCCGGTGTTAGCGGGCGACGTCTCCTCTGCTCTCCGCCTGAGGGAGGAGAGGTCATCACCTGCAGCGCTGTGCTGCCTGTCCGGGCCGCCGTGGGTGCGGAGGGCCGGCTGCTGCTGCTGCTGCTGCTGCTGTGTCACCGTGGCTCGGTGAGGGGCCGACAGCGTGATGAAGACGGAGGACACCATCCTTTTCTGGGGAGCTGCTGATGCCATGGTTGAGTGAAACCCTCATACAGCCTGACTGCAGCACAGACCAGAGGTCATTACCAAGAGAGAGAGAGAGACGTTAACGCCCTCAGTCAGCAGTAAGAGGCTGCTCACTTTCCTCCTGAGAGGAATAATCACACACCTTCAGCTTTTATCAGACACAATGAATGGTTCAGAGGAAGGAATCTAAATCAGCTGGCTCCAGCTTACCTGGTACAAAAGGAGGCGTGAAGTCAAGTCTTTATCTTCTTCTTCTTCTTTGGTCTGGATATCAGAGTTTCTGTTTTATTTCCACTCCCATGAGCTGCCTGTGAGAGAAGACTTTACTCCGGTGGAGAGGGGCGCCTATCTGCAGAAAGCCACTCCTTTTTCCTCCTCTATCTCCCTCCCCTCCCCAGCTCTGCCGTCTGCCGACCCCTCCTCCTTTCTCTGGCTGAATGACAATCCAGCCTCCCTCCTGACCATAAAAAGTGAACAGCTAATCTCTGGCAAAGTGCAGTAAAAAAAAAAAACAAAAAAGAGAGAGAGAGAGAGAGAGAAGAAAAAAGTCATGAAACATTCATCCACTATGAAAACTTGGCAAACACTGGAACAGTCATACACTCACTCAGATGCATGTACGCTCACACAGAGTTGTGCAACGTGCAGTTGTACCAACAGCACTGTTTTTACAGTGTCATAAAGGGTTTTTCAGCCTGACGTGGACAAGCAGACACACTCAGCCAACTCCCATTTTGTTATCTCTCAGATTGGGCCGTACCTGAGCAGCTCTGCACCTCTGTTTCGTTTCTCCTCTACAGCTCTGCCTTATTGTCCTCTTAACCTTATTTTCACTACCTCCCTCATTGGGTCTGCCTCCTTTTTTTCTTCTTCCCCCTCTTTCCTTCTTCCCTTCCCCCACATTATATCACTTTTGGTCTTGACTCACTATCAGTATCCTGTGGCATTAGCAGCCTTTGGCCCCTGCAGAGCTCCAATTTGGGACACACCATTTGAAGCAGTGGACTTAAACTTTTCCTGGTTATCAGCATCTTGGCGCTTTGTGGCACATTAGTAGAGGCAAAGATGTGTGGAGCAACCAAAACGCCGGACTGGATCCGTCATATCAGGGCTGCTGATCAGCAAATATTATGGCTGCTTTCAGAGGTCTGTGACGTCCACTCCGCTCCCTCAAAGCTAAAAAAGGGATGTTGGAAGTCGAGCAGATTTGGAGGCGTGCAGAGAGGGTTAACAGGAGATGGCGATGAGGAGAGTGATGGGGGTCTCTGTTGTTCCAGCTCTGTGGAAAGGAATGCTGCGGTGATGTCACGGCTGCAGGAGGGAGCATGCCCACGGATGATACAATCCCGGGACCCGCAGGCTCCGCCCCCTTACAGCCCAAATCCTCATTAAACCCCGTGAACCTCCTTCTGCGCCCTGACTTTTCATTTCTGACCTGCCGCCAGCGCAGAGCAGCTTTTCACCGCTTTTTGTTCCCTCAACACCCAGGAAAGACGCAGATGAACAAAAGGGAGAAAAACAACACAAGATTCACAGGAAACAGTAAAAGAGGATTTAGGACTTTGTTGTAAACAAAATTATGTAATTATGAAACTATTCTCACAGAGACATGCACATTTTTTTAATCAACCAACTCCGTTACACACTGTTTTTTCATAACTACACAGTATTTATTCTATATTTTATATTCTACCTTTGTGTGAGTTTCTATCACTATAGAAATAAAGGATATTTTATTTCTAAAATCCTAAAAGATTATAAACAAAGGATTTGTGGAGTAAAATCTACTGGTACTGGGGAAACATTTCCCTCTAAACAAAACTTACCAAACAGAAATAAAACTGAAATTTCAGACTGGTAGATGGAGAGCATCAGTTTTAAAGTTGTGCCCCTAAATTCTCAGTTGGATTTTGGTGTGGACTTTGACTAGGCCACGTTTTTTTCTTCTGTGGTAGCTATGGATACGTGGTTAGGGTCGTCGACCTGGTAAAAGGTGAACCTCTGCTCCAGTCTCCAGCAGCCTGTTCCTGCTGAAGGGTCCACGCAGCATGAAGCTGCCACTACCCACTGAAAATGGTGCTGCACTTTATTATCATTATCAGTCTTTATATTTTCTCCTCATTGCTACTTGCATGTATTTCTTTTCAGAAGAAACGTGCAGTTATTTAATCAGACAGATTTACACTTTGCTGAATTGATTATTGACAAATAATTTAATCATTGATTAATCATTAACTGGAGTATACAGACTTAAAAAAAACTATTTCTGAAAGAACAACATTCTCAGAGCAGTAATTAAACCAAAAAGGTACAAAAATTACATACATTTGCATTTAAGTAAAAAATATACCTGTCTAAATATCTTCTACCCAAAGTGGCCTAGCTTTACCTTCACCTGGTTCTCCTCGTGTATTTATAGTTTTATACAAAAAATGAAAAATCTGCATAATGTGAAGTTTTTTTTAAACCTGATTGCTACGACAATCATGACCTGCAGCCTTAGACTGCATTAGTTGCTCATTGTGATTTTCTAAATGATTCTCATCTCTGAGTGAAAATAAATCAGTTATAAAAGGAATCCCACATCTGTTTGTACGTATGATAATGATTGTTCCCTGGTGAGGAATTCGCCTCAGATCAATGGTGACAGATTAATTGACCGACTGAATGTACAGTAGCATAATTCAGAACTGCAGTAATATCCGCTGCTCCTGGAAAGACAGAACAGTCCTTTGTCCCATGTTATTTTACTGCTGAAAAACCTTGAAATTGTTATTTTATGAGAAAGTTTCTCATGAAAGCATCTGGACCTGCAAGATGCTGGGTTAAGAAATAAGATTAAAAGCTTTTCCTGTGAGCTCATGTAGTGGAGAAACAGCTGATAACATGTGGGAGCAATCAGGGAACCATGGAAGTAGAGCGAGGCTTCGCTGACGCTACGCTTAAAAATGTCCTTTTTCTGCAGAAATATTCTAAGGTGAGTTGTGTAAAAAAGTCAAGACTTCTACTAAAATATTGAAACATTGAAATATTGACATTTTTCTGTAAGGTATTATTACAGATTGAGCTTCGATGGTTCATGCATCCAGAACCTTTTTAGTATTTTATACGTTTTTGCGTCTCCATAAGAAGTTTGACTAAAACATAACAAATAAGAGATTTTCAATCTTTCTTTCAGCTTGAAAGGAAACAGAAATGTTTCCTTTTGGCTACCAACTACAAACTCGAAACTATCTCCTTCTTGTCCAAACTTTATTTCAAATACCTCTCACCAATTCAAAACTAAATTCAGAGCATTTCTGGAAACATTCAGGCCGTTCCTCTGACTCACGATGGGGTGTTTGCTAACCATCTTCTACTGTATTCTCATCCTTGATCTGAGGCAGGTCCTCTGTTTGTCCTGGTTGCGTTCTCGTTCTTCCTAAAAACAAACAAGCTTTATCAGTCATTGTTAAGTTCCTCATAATGGAGCCGTTTAGCAATAAAAGACAGGAAGGACCTTTAACGCAGCCTGCAGCAGATCCTCAGAAGGCAGCAGACAGACTCCTTCTCCCAGAAAAGCGACGAGGATGTGCAGGACGTCGGTCCAGTTTCCCACTGCCAGCATCAGAACCAGCAGGCCTCCCAGTCGCAGCACCACGGTGCGCAGCAGGGCCTCAGTGATGCTCAGCCGATGTTGTTCCTCTGTACGTTGAAAGAAAAACTCATTCAGCTTCTATGCACCACAAATCTGGAACAAATGTCCAGAAAAGTGCACAACAGCAGAAACACTGAGTTCCTTTAAATCAAGACTAGAAACACAGATTTAATTAATTAAAAACTGACCAACATATTTGATGTATGATTTTTTTAATCAAAGTGTAATATTTGTTCAGTTGCTGATTGCATTGTGTTTTCTTCATGACTTTGTAATTTTGTATTTTTTTATGTAAAGCACCTTGAACCGCATTGCCATGCAAATAAACTTGATTGATTTATTGATTGAAAAGTGGTTCAATGTATTATTTTTGCTATTATTAGGTAGTTAGTTTAATATGCTTAGTTAAATAAACCTGTGGATAACGACTTCCTACGTAGCTTTCTCTAATCAGATGTTTTCTGTAAATGTTTAAAACAAACACTCAAGGCCATCAGCTAATCTTCAACCAGATGTTTTCCATAATTTTTTTTTACCACAAGTTAAAAAAAAAATAACCCAACTTTAGCCTCTCTGATTTAAATATTTTTTTATACAAACCAAATGTTAGCCAAATTTGTAACTTAACAAGCACAAAAACAATAAGATATTTAACAAGTTTTCTAAACTGTAAAGAAGTACAACTATACTGTCATGTTTTTATTTAGCTAAAAAGCTCAGCATTCGTGTCATACACCAGTACAGAACAAATCCCACTTCTTTAACTGTGGTTTGGTTTCTATTTGTGTGTTTTGTAAACTAATTGTTGGTCAATTTGTTAACTTCGCCAGCCCAAACAATCTCCACATTTCAAAGTTTTTCTTAAATTTTCATAAGTGTTAGCCAACAGTTTTAGCTGTTAGCATCCCTTTAGCATACATTAAGCATGCATTTCATACAGGAAGCTGAAGAATATTTAGCTATTGGCTAGTGTTAGCAAACCATTTTCATAAGCTGCGCTTTGCTTAGGCCAGGGGTGGGCAATCCTGGTCCTCGAGGGCCGGTGTCCTGCAACTCTTAGATGTCTCCTTGGTCCAACACACATGAATCCAATAACTGAAACACCTCCTTGGTGCAGTCGGGTTCTCCAGAGTCCTGCTAACGACCTCATTATTTGACTCAGGTGTGTTGAAGTTGAGACACATCTAAAAGTTGCAGGAGACCGGCCCTCGAGGCCTGGAGGTGCCCACCCCTGGCTTAGGCCCATTTGTTAAAAATTTAAGAGGGTATTTTTATTGTTGACATTTCTCCATTTTCACAGTTATGGCTTTTCATCTAAAACAGTTTGACTATAATAAAAAAAATATATTTCATACTTTATGTTGAATAAAACTTCCAGTTGTTACCACATCATCTCTGGTTAGACTTTCACTGAATGTTATTTGAATATACTTCTTAAATAATTGTACATTTAATTTTTTTTCTCCACAAATGTTCATCAATTTAAATGTAATACCCTGTGCTACCTTGACAACATGTTTTCAGTGCTTTGCAATAACAAATTTAGTTGTTTTTTACTTTTTGTATTTGCATAGCTTGTTTTTTCATTTTAATAATTGCAATTTTTCTAAGCTTTTTCACTTTTTGAATTCTTACAGTTTCAGAGTTTGTCAATTTGGTTATTTTTTGTTTTTAATTGCTATTTTTTAAGCTTTTCTTTCACTGTGCAAACAGGGATAAAACATTTTTGATTGGCTTTCACTCCTATCAAATCCAAACAATTTAAAGCAGAAAAACCTACATGAACGTTTAAAAATACTTATGAAAATTTACTAAATGTTTACTTTGTATTTAACCAAAATGTTATTCCAAATACTAACTTTCAGAAGGAAGAAAACATGAGAATATATTAATTTCCTTGACTGGAAAATTTATACTATCTGTATTATTCTGCTGTGGAAATTTTATGCAGATTTTGGATGAAAACACTTTAAATAATAGCAAAACCCTTTTTAGCTATCCTTGTATGAAGCACTTCTCAATTCTACACTATTTTGGTTAACATTACTGAGAGACAACGTGAGGAGCCGCATGTGGCTGCAGATCACAGACAACGATTTAACAAAATCATCGCTTTAATCAGCTTCTCCGAGCATCTTCACCTTGGTTGTAGGCCACCAACATGGTGTAGCAGAGAGTGAGTGGAGTCCAGAACTTCATCGCACCCTTCTGGGATAAGAAGTGCTCGTAAACCGTGGCGGTGGAAGCCACAGCTGCTGTAGCGAAGGCCAAGATAACCACTCTTTGCAGCGAGGCCATCATGGTGTGTCCAGAGGTTAGGAGGTTGATGCACTTCCCACAGTAACCATCGGTCCTGTGCAGCGGGAACAGCCTGGCCACATGGCGCCACAGACCGCCGCTGTAGCTCGCAAATGCCCAGCTGAGCGCAGCGGCCAGGAGCAAGCCGAAGGAGCTGTGCAGCGCCCCCTGGTGGATGAAGGCCAGCGTGCAGGTGAGGCCGCAGCCCAGAGAGAACTGGCTCTGGATCAGGAGCAGCTCCGGACCTCTGGACCCGTCGTCCTGGATTCAGGCAGAAACATGACCGAAAACGAGTCCGGATGTGAGGCAAACCAAAAGCAGCATGGAAAATGCTTTTGTTTTTTTTTTAAAAAAAACATTGCCTTTATTTGAATTTTTAATAGGAACCGCTCATTTGTTATTTTTGGAGCTTTAAAAACTTTTCTGAATAAATGTAAATCCTGATGTTTTGTTATCTTGCCAGGTCCTGTTATAATCTGGGGATGTTTGAGTTGGCTTTGGGTTTTGTTCATTTCTTTGTTCCTTAGTTTCTTCCTTTGATTAAATCAGACTTCTGCTTTTCTTTGGTTTTTCTAGTGATTCTAGTTCATTATGTTCATTTCTTGTCTAGTTATCTCTCTGTGTGTCTCTCTCAGCAACTATTTTATTTAATCTTATTTATCAGGGTCACACAAATCTTGTATTTAATTTTCCTCACCTACAAGATTTGCCTCTTTGATAAATAAATTAAATTAAATCCAAACCTCCTCAAATGTACCTGCGTGTTTGTTATGCTACCAACTTTCCAGGGGGAAATGTCTAATCTCTTCTTTTCCAAAACAGTGCAATAGATTTATCTATCAAAATACAGTCTCCATTTATGACTGCTGGGATGTAGTCACGAGATAAATAGAGCAGGATCCATTAAAATGCTCTTTGAAATGATTTTTGCTGTTATTTTTCTCGGTTCCTCTCAAAAAGCATTTCCATAATCAGTGTAATAATGTTCCTTTCTCCTTCAGGCACTTTGTACCCAAATGTAGAGAATTAGGATTAAATTTATTCAGTTTTACAGGTGTAATGTGTATTCTCAGTATATTCATACTGTAGTAATCTACTGGGTTGAGTCTGAGCTTTGGTGAAAGTTAAATTAAACTTTTAAGGGGTAATTTTCCCTCCTAGCTCCTCACTCCATGTCGTCTGCTTTTCTGCTTTTTGTGAACTCACCTGTCCGGTGGAGGTCAATGCAGAAACGGCTCTGAGGGAAAACTCCAGCACGATGAGAGAGGAAACCCTGCAGCCCACCAGAGAGAGGACGCCGGTCAGAAACCAGAACTGGACCACCGCTCTCCATCTCCTCCTCAGAGGATTTCTGAAGGAAGACGACATCCATCTGTCTCTGCTTTGGGTGTCAGGATCACTGAGGGCACAGGAAATTCAAAATAACTAAACGTAACTTTAAATGCTTTCCTTGTTTCTTTAATAAACTCACCTGCACACTTGAATGAAATTGTAAACTCTCATCAGATTACAGAGCACTGAAACTCCACAGGCTCCTACAAGTCCTACAGTACAAACATCGCATGAAAAACAGGAAAAACACATCAGAGCAAAAAGTGTTAAAATAAATCGTCAAAGCCTCACCTTTAAAAAAACAATCAACCGGATTTGAATCGAAAGGAGTCCATTGAAAAATGTCCAGGATCCAAACAAACGGGGAAAAGATGTTCATGTTTCTCCTGATAACTCTTAAACTCAGGATTTTCCACTCATGCCGTCTGAACGCTCTGCAGCGAAACGTTTCTCTGATTGAGTTTCTCCTGCTGAGGAGCCGAGCTTCTGGCCGGTCAAAGGTCAAACAACTTGACTCCTGTTGTCGCTCTAAAAAATTTCAATGGAAAAGGTTGAAAGTCCCCTGAAAAGATAAGATTGTTTAAAGTAAATAAACGCTCTTCACAAGATGTGACTCAACAATGGGTCTGAGTTTTACGTCTGATTTTATTATTTTATTAAAGTATTTTTTACTGATTTTGTGTATTTATACAAAGTCTTTAATATTTAAGCCGCCTATCATTAAAATGTATAATTATTATGTCTAATAAAAATCTTTTAACACTGTCAGGTAAGTTTTCCTTCGATCAGTTTTCTGATTTATTTTTAGCAGCAACTTTTCATGTATTTCCACTTGAGGGGAATTTTTCTGGGGATAATTATTATTCTCTGCTGTTTTATTAGGTCTACCAGATAAAAACTAATTTCACAGTTCAAACTTTATCCCAGAAATCATCTCTCGCCAGATGCATTGTTGATATTCATACCTATTTAACTAAAACAAAGCATCTCGTCACAACCACAATAACTATATTTTAATTCTTAGAGGTAAATTATAAAACTGAAAGCAGAAGGAAAGGGACACCTGATTTAGACAAAAATATATTCAATCCTCTGAGTTCAAATCAGTTTATTCAGCCGTAATAATCACAAGTCTTAAACATTTAGACTGAAATTAGCACATCTTTGATGTTCAGTTATTTCCACTTCTTCTAAATTGTTTTTTGTTTTTTTCTGCACAAATAAACAAGCAGACTTTGTACATTATTAAATGATCCTACCTATCCTTATCAGAATGTTATTTACATTAACTGCACAGTGGTTTTATTATTTTATTGTTAATTTTGATTCTATATTTTTATCTTTTTGTGTATTGATAGCCTGACACTTTGCTCTTGTTGCACCTGAACGTTAAATGCTCTTTCTAATCAATTTCATTTGTTTATTTTTGCCTCCTTTTGGCTCACGTAGGACAACGCTCTCAGTGTTAGCAGACTTTATGTATTAACAATCAAGATTGGCGATCAAAACGCGAACAGTAAAGAGCCAGAAAGAAACTGATTACATCTGAAGGAAACAAAAATAATGAAACTGTTTTTGTTCCCAGGTGTATTAAAAAGACAAAACTCAAGATCAGTTTTGGTAATGTTTACAAAACAATATGTTTATTGAGATTACTTACAACAGTTAAAGGTCCTAGAGTTAAAAACTTGAATTAAAAAAAAATCCTCGAATGAAATTAGATTCTCTGCTTTGCAGGATCTTTTTTCTTTCAGGAATAAACAAACAATAATCAATAAGGCAAGAGGAAAATGCATAAAAATCTGAAAAATACAGGAGTGCATCTGATGAGAAACAGTTTGCGTTTTAGCCAGACTTTTTCCTTCCACTCAACCTTCTCTGTGAGCAAAGTAGCCATTCTTTGTAAAACATGATCGATGGCTTTATACTCATCATTCAACTCTTGATTAAGTGTTGTATAGAGTTTGATTGTCTTCCACATCAGATGTGCAGCTAATGCTAAAAGATGCTAGTTTGAAAACTTAGGAACAGATAATGATGGGCATTATGCCACCAGCTCTGTTTGATCATCAGCATTTGTGCAAATATCCAGAGCTTCTCTCCTTGCAGCCGAAGAGCCATCGACCCTTCATGAATGAATTCAGCCGTCGTTGGTTAAAAACAGTCAGAAAGTGGCAGAAATGTCAAGATTTGGGTGAAATTCAGAGACCCTCTCACGTCCCAGAGGCTCCAGTGCTTCAGCTCAGAGTTTTCCTCTATTTGTCTTTGACGGCTTGTTGCCTCATCAGGTCCCAGAACAGCATGCTGAGCACCGTGTGCGGGGCCAGCCGCAGGAACACGGGGCCCATGCCTTTGTACAGCCCCAAGAGGCCCTCGGCTTGGCACACTTTGAGCAGGCAGTCGGTGAACCCGAGGTACAGGCGGCCCTGCGGAGCAGATCACGACCCGGTGAGTTCCCCTTTGACCTTTCACCCTAAAAACACACAAACATCTCGGGAGAGACCGTCCAAACTCACTTTGTGAAACTCGTCGACGGGCTGGTTGTAGAGGCGCGTGCTGATCACGTCGAACGGCGTCATGGTGATCGCCACGGCAACGCCGCTGATGGAGGCAGCGATCAGCGCCGTTAGCCAGGCGTTGGCACGAAACCACTGCAACGAGAGGAGGAAACTGGTGACAGGGCTGCAACTGACGGCTGCTTTAGTTATCGATATCGATCAATTCAATCAATCAATTCGCTTGTTTAGATCCAATAAGGGAAATTTATTTACACAAGAAGTGATGACGGCCAACACCTGCACATAAACTTCAGCATAATAATAAAACAAAGACAAGAAGATCCGTCTGAGATAAATGTAGAAGAATAAATTAGATGAATAAAAACACGAGATAAAAATTCAACAGGGATTAAATCTGCATTAAATCAATTAATCAGATGAAAAAAATTGGCACATTCTGAAAAGTTTGCATTTAAATCTTTTTTATATAATATTAGAAATACATTAGAAGATGGAAAGAAACAATTATTATTTTTTTTAAATTAAACATTAAGAGTCCACTGCACTGAGCCCCACTGAAAACCTCCTGGTTTTTCCAAATATTGATTTCTGAACCGAGTTAAAACATTAGTGTTGTCGTTTCTAAATAAACTTGTTTTCTTTGAATGATTTGAGGTCTGAAAGAACTGCATCTTTTTTGTTATTTTGACATTTTCTCATTTTCTGCAAATAAATTCTAAATTTTTGCTTGTAACATCATAGACATGTTGTCAGTTTTTTATAGAATAAGATAAAAATGTTAATTTTACTCAAACATAAACCTATAAAAAGTAAAATCAGGGAAACTGATCATCTTTTGTAGTCTTTTTTTTTTTTTTTCCGGAGCTGTATTCATATATATTTATGTATCAGTTGATTTGTAGCAACGGATGAATCTGCAGCTAAGAAAATATTCCTGGTCTTTCTGCTTAACAACAATACAGAGTTGATCGGTTCGTTATTATTTTTGGATTGACCAATCAATAAACGGTAGACAAAAGGTGATTAATAAGAGATTTCTTAAATTATTTTTTTACAGAATTTGAACCAGGTGAAACCAGTTGAGAAGTTCTGGATAGAAAATATCTATATACAATGCTTTTTTCTTATATCTTAAATGCAAAGTGTATGTAAATATTTTTTTAGAATATTTTTTCTTTTTTGGCCTTTTTTCAGCCAGTTAATGACTAATCAAATACAAATTTAGTTGATTAATTTTGATTAATACGGTAAATCATTTCAACCCTAAAGAATATGTTACATGTCAGGTAATTTACTTTATGTACCTGAGAATGTGACACCCAGTCCTTGGTGGAGGTGAAGGTCGCCAGCTGAGCTGCTGACCCCACCATGACCCGGGGAACTGCCCCGTTTACCCCCCTCCACAGCCCAGTCAGACCGTCTCTTCTGTAGATGGTAACAAAGGCATCAGACACACCCTGAGGAAAAAGAAAAGATGTATTTAAATCAGTCTCTACACACTTACAGAGATTTGGTCTGTATTTTATTCTGATTAAAGTGTTGAAACAATTTTATTTTGTTTTAAACTCACTGAAAATCACAGAATGATTTAGAGAGACGAACTAAATAAATACAAACTAAATGAAGCAGAAATGATTTTAAGGTATTTGATATTTACGCTAAAGGTAAACCTCACGTAAATCTCAGATTTACATGAAAATTAATTTGGATGTCATGAAAAAGTTCAATATTTTTGGTCACTTATTTCAGAAACTCTGTTATACAGATTCATTACACATAGAATAAAGTATTAAATTCAACAATATTACACAGTAAAAAAAGAACAAAAACAACAAAATAAAAAACGTCTCTAATTTACGTTAAAATACCGGCAGCTGTGATTGCCAGAATTTTACACATTTGACCATATTTACATAATTATATGGTAAAAGTCCATATTTATACAAAACTATGGCAAACACAACTGCTGGTATTTTACTGTAAATTAGGCACTTTTTTTTTTTTTTTTACAGTGTTGTCAATAATCTTTGGCCTTCAGTTTGGCCAAAGATTTGCATCTTTAAGTTTCCGCTTTTTTGCTGTTGAACATCAGAAGACAAAAACAAACAAACATTTATTTGCACTCCTGAACACAAATTAGACTTATTTTTAGATTTTCTGGTTATTCTGAATTTTGGATGTGACATTTTCTTTGTTTCTTAAAAGAATAATTATAATAACAGAGGTTCATTTAATTAAACTGATCTGAATAAATTGTTGGCACTTCTTTCTTAGATTTTCTTTTATATTGTTTATCTCCTTTACATTAAAATTAAATCATTTTAATCCAAACATGCATATATTCCATTTTAAGTTCAGTTTATTATTCAAATTAGTTCTGTTAGATTCAAAACTAACAAAGTTTTTTATGACAAGCATTTATAAACACAATGCTCTGATATTTTTCTTACCAGATGGTTATGTTGGTGACCAACAGCGATTGCATCCACAGTCTGAGCTTGCAGGTGAGTCTTTACCTGTGGAGAAAAACACAGTGCAAAGTCTTAAACTCCTTTATTTCTCTGACGATCACTGAAGTGCAGACAGGATAAAGGCCTGTATGTTACACAACACACGCCTTTACAGGAACAAAACAAACACACCTGACAGAGACAAATGAGCCGCAGGCCACAAAAGAATAAAATAGTCACTTAAATACAGACTGTAAAACTCCTCACTTTGTTTGTTTACAGCAGGACCCAGATGGGGCCGCGGCTCACATGTGTTTTGTGGCAGAAGAAGAAGAAGAAGAGATGTACAATTTAGTGAGCTGGACACAAACAGTATCGTCTTTCCATGACGGTGCAAAAATGTTTGGTGGCTCAGAACGCATGAAGTAGAAGCTAAAGCAGAGAAACAGCAAACCGGTCAGGAAAATACTCATAAAACAAACAGAGCAGATGAAAGAGGAAAGGTTGGGTTATATTAAATTCTCCCTTGCAGTAAATGTAATTTAAGACGCATCAAACAAACACATTCAGACAGAGCTGCTCTGCTGGGGCGGAAATAGAACGAAGACATCTGAGGAGACCTGAGCGGACAACTCTTGTTTTGGTTTCCTCAATCAAAAGGAGAGACCAACACCAACACAAGTCCTATTGAATCTTTATTTTCTGCTAAAATATGCAGCTGAACAGTCGGTGTGTATTGTGTCAAGCCTGTTAGAAACAGAAGTAGCAACAAGCCGGTTCATGCAGAGTCATTCCTCAACTGCACAAACAGTTTTCAAAGGATGATTTCTAGCATCACAAAACCTTTTGCTGGATTTCTACTGATGCTGCAGCAGCTAACCCAAAAACAAGCAACACAACGCCGGAGAAGATCATATTAGCCAACAGGATCGGGTTCCAGCTGCAGGGTTTTATTTTCAGTGTCACAGTTGAAGATAAAAAAGTAAGAAAATGTAATTATTTCTTATCATAATTAGACTCAAAAGCAGCAGGTTGCTACACGCCAAGGTGTCCAAATGTGACGTCCTGCTTTGACATTACAATGGTCACAAACAGAAATGTGGTTTTCTACAGCAAGTTTGTATTTTTCCTGGTTTGAAATGGACCAAAACATGATGTCATACTTTGGTCTCCGTAACTGAAGAAATAACTGCAATAAAATATCTACTGGACTGAACCGGACCCTGTCTACAGTCGGAGTGATAACTAAAACATTTAAAGCAACTAAAAGTTTAGAAAACAAAGCTCTGCACATGTTTTTACCATGAACATCCATATTTATGGAGGCTGTAAGTACCAAAGTCTTTCTTAGGTCTCTGCATTTTCAGCTGCGTCTGCAATGTTAGTTGTTCATTAACTAATTTGGTTTTCTTTATATATACACATGTGTTGATTCTGTCTGCCTTACACAATAGTTTTAACTTCCTATCACACATGAGAAACATAAAAGAGCAAGAAGAAACCTGCAACTACTCAACAGATAATCCATCAAATTAATATCTATTGTATTGATTTGATACAAGAAATAATTTTGAAAATTTGTCAACATTTTTATAAGTGCCTATGATTTCTCAAACACAGTAATTTTTATTATTATTATAATTATTGTTGTTATTATGTTATATATAGAGATGTTATCTGAATGTATGACATTGAAATGTAAAAATATTTTAATTAAATTTGCTGCTCCAAATTTATTGAAGTATTTAAAATTTTAGCTAAATTATGTATGAATAATAAAAAGTCATATTTAATGTCCTACATGAGCGCAAATATCGCAAAATTTCCTGCAAATATTTCTAAATTAGTATCACTAAATCAGTGATTTTGATTGCAAAAAATTCCCAAAAACAATCCCGAAATCCTGGATGTTCAATGTTATTTAATTTTAATTAGTACTTAATGAATGCAGAGAAATCTATTAATTAATATTTCAGTGGTTTGTTAATCGGTTTTATCAATTCATTCTGACACAACCAGCATTTAGGACATTCATGAACTTGATGTGGCCCAAAGAGACGGCCCTCTCTTTTTATTAGGATGACTAAATAAAAAAAAATTAAAGGTTATAAAACAAAACCAGAACAATCCACTTGTTTTACATTTTCTCTCACGTTAGCTGATTTCCTTTTAATGTTTTAACCCTGCAGAACCTCACTGTGTCGACCCATAAAAGGCTGCAGAGAAGCACAGCAGTTTGAATCATTCTACAGGATGAAGGATGAAGTTCACTGTCTTAGAAAATGTGTCTTTAGTCAGAGGCTTCTTCAAATGTGCTGTTATACAGACTGCTACAGGATATCCTTCCTGCTCGAAACCATCTACAACAAACCTTTGAAGAATTTTGAATTAATACGAGTGACGACAACATTTAATTTCCCTTTAGGATCAACAAAGTGTTTTTGAACCTCGATTTACTAACCAGATAGGCAGGAGAGGCGATGAGGGCCCCCAGGGCCCCGGCCCCGGCCCCTGACAGCAGGCTGCCTCCATGAAATGCGGTGATGCCCAGAGAGTCACAGCAGGAGTAAGAGCCCAGCCTCACCCCGTTCATCACGGCCTGGTAGATGAGCCCCGCCGAGAGCCCTTTCTGGAGGCCCCGGAGCCCATCTGTGCGGCCCACCACCCAGAGGGCATGCAGGACCCCCCTATAGTGGATCTGGTAGGACCCCCGAGCGCGGAGCTCCCCCTGAAGCTGCAGACGCGTCTTCACGACCTCCAGCGGATTGGTGAACACGCAGGCCGCACAGCAGGCCAGAGCACCCAGCGCAAAGTCCAGAGGGGGCCAGACGGCCGGAGGGGGCCCCAAAACACTGCGGGGGACGGCAGGAGAAGCCATCCTGTGGGAGAACGCTGACTCTTTGGGGGAAGTTTCCAGCAGCTGGGCGCCAGTCATCCCTGAGTGGTCCTTTCGGTTTGTCAGTGCAGAGGAAGAGAAGGGAGCTGTGCAGTTTATCAGCTGCAGGGATGAATTATTGTCTGCTTTGCATGTTTGTGTCAGTTACAGAACGATACTGCGCCACTCTGCTGCCCTCTTTGTCGTCACTCTCCTTCACTTCCTTGTCTGGGAGTGCACACGCAGGAGCCTCCACCTCCAATCGAAGGCATTCATTATTAAGTGAACACTTCTCACGTCTGACGTTTGGCTGGTTCACAAAAAGCCCAAGGTCGAAGCTTCACTTTTTCCCACAACATTGGGGATGACGGAAAATCCTCCTGAAATGACAAAAGTACACACTGAAAAAACACAAAAATCAGAGTATTTGTGGTCTAGTTTCTGATAAACTTGAAGCAAGACCAAACTGACTTGCAAGTAACTTTTCACCAAGATATAAGAGCTCGTTTCACTAGAAAACTATTAGTTCCACTGGAAGATAATTTAACTTATAATATGGGTAAAATGTCTTGCTGCAAGTGAAAATATCTGCCAGTGGAGCTAGTAATTATTTATTTATATTAATGAGATATTTACTCAAAACAAGCTTCTACATCTTGCTGAAAAGTTACTATCAGTATATAGTGTCCTCTTCCAAGTGCACCAAAATATTTAAACTAGAACGCTTGGTAAGATTTCTGCTCAGATCAAAACACTTTCCTCTGTATGACTTTCTGAACAGTGGCTCAACTCTATGCTCAAACATCTACAACAACAGTAAAACTGACCGGAAGTAGATTTACCTGCAGAAAGGAGATAAAAACTCACTGGTCCACTTATCTGCTGTGTGCGCTGATTTTCCTCTGTGCCCCACAGCCTTCAGCCTGCAGCTCCATTCTTCCTCGTCTCATTGTAAACATGTGTCCTCAGCACATTCATTGTTACAGTCTCCTCCTCTGCCCCACGCCGCAGCCAATGCGGGCCCGGCGCAGCCTGCCACGTCACCGCTGGGCCCGGCCTGCACCAATCAGAGGCCGGAGCGGCGCTCGGCCCCAGCGCTGCTCCTATCGGAGCTCTCTGGGTAAAAGGTTAACGTGTGGGTGAGGAGAAAGCAGGGCAGAGTCGGTCAGTGTCAATACCAGGAGAAACCTGCTCCCAACAGTGTAATCTGGATAATCCCACCAGCAAAACAAACATAAACACTCGTTTTATTTAGCTGCGTTTTATGTACTTCTTTCTATTCCAATCTAGTTATTTGTGGATTTCTTTTTACGTGTGATTCCTTTAGCTAATTTTGAAACATCTTTTCAAAGCTCGAAGGCATTTGTGATGAAACTTGATCTGAATGCTTGAAGTTGAGATGACTCTTACTTCCTGTAGGGTGTAAAGCAGCCGCTAGATGTCGCTGCTTCCCTCAGCGACCAGAAAAGTCCAGACACTTGGGGCCTGAGCCAGACTTTAGAAAAGTCTTTCAGGGGAAGGAGCCAGATTTTTTGGGGGGGGGGGTTGAAAATGAGGGTACAGATTTTTTATTTTTTATTCGGAAATTCTATTTCTTTTTAATGAGTGCATGTTTCACAAACATTGTACTTTATAAACTCATAGGTCCATGTAAAGTGAACCGTAATAAAATTTCATGGAGCTACTGGTCAAAGGATGTATTAAACTTACCATCATCAGTTGGTATAATAACTCAGTTATGTTTAGGATTACCTATTAATTTACTAGAAAAATAATTTCTCTTTAGTGAATATGGCACCAAAAGGTTTTCTAGCCCAGGGCCCACATCCATGAAAATCCGGCCCTGCTTGTTCTTCTCAATGATTAACTAAATATACAAAACTTTACTGGAGAGAAAAAACTAGTCATATTTTTGTAGAAAAGTGATGTATAAACCATCATTTTAGATATAAAACATGATTTTATGAATAAAAGAAGGAAACAAGTTGCTAATTTTTGGGTTCAGCAACAAGAACAAGACATGGATCACTTGCTGTATTGATCAATTGGTAAAACAAATTAAATGCAGAAGACTGGTTAACAAATGAGAAGCTATTTTTATTGAACCCAACATCTGTTTTATTTTAAGATTTTTCTTCTGTGGAAATGCCGCTCTATAAAAAAGCCTCAACTGCCTTTCTTCATAAGATCAGATTTGCTCCATTCTGGAATTATGTCAGAAAATCCTCCATTTGATCTGCAATTTTACCATCTTTAGTTTGATAAAAATCATCCCATATTAAGAAATAATCCATTTTTCTTAAAAAAAAAAAAAAAAAGTCTGCGCTGCTAGTGACCTTCAGACACAGGGCAGAAAGGAAGATGCCCAGTAAACATGGAGCAGCTGCATCAACAAGGCCTTCTCAACTTCTGATAATATACGTAAACTTTTTTGGGAATTCATACATTTAATTTTTTTTTTTTTTTTAAGTTAATCAGTGTCTGAAAAGTATTTGAATCCATGACAGCGGTAGGAAGTTGTGGATCTAAATGTGCTTTCAGCTGTCTGCTGTTAGTTGGTTTTCTTTACCACAAACATTTCTGTGTAGAGACAATAATCTAAGGATTCTGTCATCTGGATTTTAACTTCTCTTCAGGTTTAAGTTTTGTCCTGCTGGATTGATTTGAACCAAAGTTGTGAAGTGGAGCAGAGAAGAGCAGCAGATGGACAGACGATGCCACCATCTCTCTGCTTTGGCAGAACATCTAATGTCATTACACCCAACAAAGAGACACTTTGTTTTAGCGGAAAAGCAGCCGCGTTTTCTCCACACCAGACAAGAACAAACTCCAGCACCGAGCAGACATGGAGGCCTTTATTGTTCAACTTTATTTATAGTACAGTGCCACATCGCTCAGCCGCCGTCGACTCTCCGACACACATTAGTCAACCACTTTTAACCACCATCATGCATACGAACACACACGCAGACACACACACACACACGCCGTTTCTATGTAAACATTGCAGGCTTTGAAAGAGAGATAGAAAAAGCAAGGTATTCATCAACTGGTTTCTCTCTTTTCAAGAGTTTAGAAGGGGAGACTCACACACACAAATGTTTTGCTTGGTTGTTTATCATTGGGGTTGGGTGGAGGGGCAATAAAAATGTCTGGTCCTCTCTAAACAAACTCGCACACAGACAATTCTCATTCAAGCAAATATTTTGTCAAAGTGTAGTTAAAGTTTTTCCTTACGAATGCGTTCGGTAGGCAGAAGGAACAATAGTGAAATTCAAGTGAAACATCTAGCACTGATAAAGTTCTTTCTTATAATCCTTCCTACAGGTAAAAGGCCTTGTGTGTTAGTTCCCTTATGTTGTTGCAGAATGTAACGTCCCGTCCGGAGCTGCATTACCTTTTAGCACGTACAAAGTACAAAGCATTGGTTTTAGGGTAGTACTTAGCATTTTGTTTCTTGTCCATGAGGCCTCCGAAAATGATGAGCTCCCCCCTGCCCTGCACCACGGTGTGAAGGCTGGTCTCCGGAGGCCCCGTGACGGCCGCGGGCGTCCCGTTACCGTAAACCTTCCAGGACACGACCCCCGCGGACTTGGCCCGGGAAATGTCCAACACGTACATCTGCATGGGCTTGCAGTTCAGCGACTGGTACAGCGGTTTGCCTACATTCAGGCTCTGAGGTGGGTGATGGCCGAGGCGCCGCGCTATGGGCGGGATGGCGTGTCCATCGGCTACTGCGGCTTGCGGGGGGCTGGACGAGGAGGACGGAGGGGTTCCTGAGGGGCCGGTCCCTCCTCCTCCACCGCTCATGGGAGAAGCCCCCTGTGTTTGAAGGGAAGACGAAGGTGAAGATGAGGAAGATTTGTTTTTCACTGCCTCCAGGCCTCGCCTTAGGGCAGCGGGGGACACGGCTCCAGGTGGCGTGAGCGGGGAGCCGGAGGGCGGCGTGTGCAGGCCGTTAGTATTTGGGACGTCGTGGTGCGGAGCGGCAGAGGGAGGCGACTCCCAGCCGTAGTCTGTGGAGCCTGGCAGGTGAGGACGGGACGGGGGGGAGCAGCCCTGGGCCGGGCTGGTCCGGGGCGACGGGGACGACCCGTTTATTAGAGAGGGGAGCGGAGGGAGGGGGGGGCTGTCGGGGCCTTGAGACGGAGACGGCTGCTGGGACGAGGAGGGGCTCCCGTCTCTGGCGCTTCCTCTGGCTGAGGGTCGCGGTCTGAGCGTGCCCCATCGACCGTTCACACACGGAGCCTCCTCGGCGGCTCCTAGGACCACGCCGGCGGCGCCGCTTCGAATCGGGGACTGAGAGCGCAGGGAGGGGGGCTCCGGGCCCAGAGGGGCGGGCGTGGCACTTATGGGGGAAGGTCGCGAGTTAAGACTTGGACTGAGAGGGGCGCGGCCGGAAGGAGCCTGGGAGAAAACCACGACACACTGGCCCACCTGGCAGAAACACGCAGGAGGAAAACCTCAGGTCAGAGACAAACACACACACAACATGAAGGAAGCTTCACGTCATTTTATATCCCAACGTTACAGGTAAGAAATGGAGACATTTACCTCAGGGTGTTGGGTACTGACCATACAAATAGTTTATATCCATTAAATCATAAAAAATAACAGCAATATGCAATAATCTACTAATTTTCAGTTCATCATCCAGGTCTGGATTGATACAGAAGTTTATGTCAAAGATCAACTTCATTTTACCAATGTTGTTATTTTCAGTGCTTTTATTTGATCGGGAATCAGAATTCATCAAATGCAAAGACACTCAGATGTCTCAAAAGGGGATCAGAACCATAATCACAAGAAATATCTTTTAAATAAAGGAGCATAATGTAAGGTTGATTCACAATGTTGGTGACATTTAGTCCTCTTTATGACAATTTCTCTCCAAAATACCTGAAAAATGAACTTATCTGTAATATACTAAAGGGTTAGTTATACAGTTACATAAAAAAGAAGTAATAAATAGTTTTTTTTTTAATTATAATTTTTATTGTTATCACAGTGGTACCAGAAAACACTGTGATAAATTTCTAAGTCCTCATCGCTCGGCCCCATTTCGGGATGATTCAATGGACTGCTGACGTGTAACGAGTGGAAGTAGGGAAGCATAGAACAGCAACACGTCAGTACAAATTTGATTTGGTACGTAATCGGGTCGAAGACTCACTTTACAAGCCGGGTGGCACCATAACTCTGGGGCGCCGTGGTCCTCGTTCTCCACCTGCAGCTGCTGCCACTTCCATGCTGGACCCTCCATGTGGAGGAGCCAGGCGTCTTTCAGAAGCTGAGAACCACAATGGGAAAGAATTAACTAAAATATGAATGTTGATGTTCGCCAAGCAGGCAAGAGCTTAAAATATCACTTCTAGAAATATATTAACAATCAGGGATTTTTGTGTCCTTATAATGGCATTTGTAATGTTTTAAAAGCTTTTATTCTCAACAGCACTTTGGTCCCTTTAGGCTTTGTAAATAAAGCCATCTTTTTTTTTAAATGTCTAACCAAGGACAGTTTGCAAATTAGCTTCTGGCTAGAAAACCTTCAGATAAAAAAAATAAAGAAAAGTTGCTTGTTTTTACCATGAAGCATTATTTACTGTTCTGTCCTTGATTAAATAAACTTGAATAAAACAAAAATAAAATTATTCATATTAAATTGATATTCATCATCATTTCTATTCTGAAGAGCTGCATAAAAACCTGAAGGCCAAACGTGACAATTTCAGAAAAAATTGTCAAAAGTAAAATCCCTTGGAGGCGGCTTCACAACGGAGACTATGGCAGATGAATGAAATGTCTCCAGCTTCTTGATCACCAGACGAAGCGGCTAAAGGCCTAGTTATGGTCCTGTTGCGTATGTAAATACGTCTCCTGCCCTCATGCCTTCAAAGCATTCAACATGTTGGCGCAGTTGTTAGGCACCACATCCACTAGAGGGCAGTTCTGAGTTAGAAATGGCAAATGTGGACGAAGAAGTTCCACAACTTCTGTCACCATCTTTTTTTCTCTTCCTGTAGGTTGTGATTTTTCAAAACTACGTGTTTTGTAAAATCCCTCAGTGGAAACCCATAATTGTTCTTTTGTTGTCAGTAAATTTGTTAGTTGGGGAAAAAAACTGGATAATAAAAAAATTACTGCATTTGGACCGCCACAGCCTCCCAATATAAGCAACGTCTTCTCATCAATAACAATCTGAAAGAGGAAAAACAATTTGCACAATCAATTTTCAAAATGTACACAAAATACAAAAAAAGGAAGTTCAAATAAATCTATTTGCTTTAAGTAAGAAAACAGGCCTTCGTACTTGTGACTGGCCTCCTCGTGGGTGAGGCGATGGAGCCGATGTGGGCGGTTTGGACCAGGACCACTGCTCCAGATCGAGAACCCAGACTTCATTGCTCCTGATCAGAACCAGTCAATAAACAAACAATATTAAAACAGTAGACTGCAAATGGTTGAATTTTCACTCACAAATGTTATCCTCGATACTTCAAACACGATTTTGTATAAAACTAATGAACTGATGAAATGAGAACCCATGTATAAAGAGCAAAATGTTAAAAACAATTATTTCCCAAAGTGAGAGACAACAAATGATATGTCTGTTTTTAGATTTTATTCATTTCCTGTTTTTACTCTTGGCTGCTGTTCTACATGAAGATAGACTTGCTTCTATTTACAGTGTGGAGACAACCAATGATTTTTATGTAGAAATACAGACCAAAGTGAAGAGTTTCATATTAAGTTGTTAAATCTGCCTTGCTTACATTGTAATGTAGCTAAAACGTTACAATACAAGTGTAAACACTAGATTTACCACGACTCTGACTTCTACTAGTTCATCAATATTAAAGGTCTGCAACATGTGGCTCTTACTTTACTTTTGATTAACTAACCAATAAGTTCTGAGTTTTTTCTACATTTAATAGCTACAATGGGCTTTTTTACAATGGGCTGGGTCGTTACCTGAGCTATCCTTTGCAAACTATGCAAAGGATCTTAATTCCTTTTCCACATTTATAGAAAAGGTTCACCTCAATACATTTTGTAATAGAGGATTCATTTTGTTTTGAGAACTAAAAATAGAAATCAATGTAAATTTAATTTGTTAGGTTTCACAAACCATTTTATGCAGCAAATATTTAGAAAATATTTTTTTTGCGGCTCATAGCAAGTTTTATTTTGTAGCAGCGGGGACAAAAGTATATCTATGAATCGAAAGGGTTGCCGACCCCTGACCTCTACCAGCTGTGAACTCCTAATGTTACTCTGATGAGCTACAATATTTCTCCCCAGCCACATCCTTTCACAATCAACCATACACATTTAAATGCTGACTTTACAGTGCGATTCATAAAATAATCTTACATCTGTCGTGCTCCTAACGATCCCCCGAACACTATCATGGAGTTTCCTATTACAGATGACGAGTGGCCTGCCATGGGTGGCGGTCCATGTGTCGTTACTATGCAGTTCCACCTGAAGAAATAGACGAAAACGACACAAGGGGTGATCAGCAGCTTAAGTAAGACATCAAGGCTTTGTCTAAACCGCACCCTCTGGATGACTGGAGTTCATCTTACCAGTTTTTTGAAGGTGAGTAGGTGTGGATTTCATCAAAGAACCTCTCTGGCTGGTGAAGCGGGTAAGGGCTGGGGCGCGTCCAGCCTCCAAACAGCACCAGCAGGTCTTTGTGCATCACCAGAGTCGCTCCAGCTTTTGGAGACGGATAGGAGCCTGTGGGGAAGAAGACACAAAGGAAGCTAACATTTTGCTGAAGACGATGCTTGATTGTTAAAAGAAAATAGGACAACACATAAAAATATAAAAGAACGTCTTTAAACTGGACAGCTGGTTTATAGCTTGGAGTTCCTGTTCCTGCTCGGTCGTTACCTGAAGCTAAAGGGCGGATCCACTCTTTACTGTTGAGGTCCAGTCTCCATAGGTCATTAAAGGCAGCGTTGCAGCTACTCTGAGTGCAGCCTCCGAAAACATACATGGATTGATTTGAGTCATAATAGCACGCACCTGAAAAACATAAACACAAGATTACTGGTACAATGTTTAAAAATCATTAGGGAACCGTTGCATACAGCTCCTTGCAAAAATATTCATCTCACTTTTTCATATTTTGAAACATTATAAACATAAACCTATATGTGACAGGCCAACACAACGTGGTCCTGTGATTCTCAAGGTATTTTTTAAAGCTAAAAGTCTGAAAATTGCACTTTATACACAGCCAAGTATAATCTGATACCCGTAAATAAAAAAGAAAGGAAAGTTTTAACCAAGAGAAAGAAATACATAGTAACTCTGGAGGAGCTGCAGAGATCAGTCAGCTACCAGCTGAGCACTCCAAACATCGGGCCTGGAGAAAAACGTGGCAAGAAAAAGCCAAACTACTGTTTGCCTCTAGTCAGCAAATAACTAGATGAATCTCTGGAAAGTCCAAAAATGAACTTTCACACTCCGCACTCCATGGTGTGACGTTAACACACCCGAACACACCATGCGGTACTCATGCTTTTCTTAAACAGAAACAAGAAAGCTGTTCAGAGTTGAGTGGAAGGTGGATGGAAACAGAACCAGGCGATTTAGAAAGAAAACATGTTAGAGTCTCCAAAAGACTTGAAAGAGGAGCAGCGGGACAGTAATTACAACATAGCCAGAGTTACAATGGGATGATTTCATTTAAAACATATTCAAATGTTAGAACTTCACAGTCTAGACATCCACATGAGTGTCTGGGACAAGACTTGAAATCTGATGTTAACAGAAGCTCTCCGTCCAATCTGCCCGAGATATTTTCCAGAGAACTACATCAGATATAAAGTACGTGGGGACAAAACTCAAGACAAGGGTTATAGCTACATTGTATCTACAGAGTTGACTGAATACAAATTCACATCTCAAACTGTTCAGATTCTATTTGATAGATTTTGAACACCATGTATCCTTTATTTTAATCCACTTGACCATATGTTACTTTATGTTGGATTTCTAGATAAAATCTTGAAAAAAAGGCTGAGGTTTGTAGTTGTGATGTGACAGTTTGAAAGAGGACCAGATGTATGAATATATAATTTGTGTGTTGTAAAGTCTACAAATGATATTCAGACATCATGAATTTATTTTGAAGTTAAACTTAGTTATCTCCAGTCTTTAAAACTAATAAAAGTATCACTTCTTTATGATATGGTGACCTTGCAAAGAACTTTGGCTCCACCTTTAATTGCAGGAGTTAAGTGGGGAAAAGTTATCGACTGGCTTCAGTGATATAAAACCATGTATACTGACTGTGTGAAAAGCGCTGAGTGATGGGGGTTCCAGGATATGGATATGTCCGGCTTTCCCATTGGATATTTCCCTCCTGGACAGCTCTCAAAAACCCATGATAACACTGATAGGCAACACCTGTTCAGAAAAAAACAAGATAAAGCAACAGAGAAAAGAAAAGCTTCCCAACCGGCAAACACACCTTAGCGCTGTTATTTCCACATTAACCAAACAATGGTGTGACACTAATCGTAATGGCATCAAAATTTGACAAACTCACCCTTAATAAGACGATACCACTGCTTACACACAAGTGCGGCGGTCTTGTGCTCCTGGTAAGGTGAGAGGAAAGATAAAATATATTCCAGGACTTCCTCTGGCAACTCGACCATCGACCTGCCCTTCCCTTTGGCACCAGTGTCCATGTTCCCTTCCTGACTACAGGTCCCCATCTTTCCCTCCACCTCGTCTCTTAACGCAGCAGTCTCTGCACCCTCATCCTCAGTATCCATGGCAACAAAGTATCCATCTTCATTGTCGGGGGAAAGGGACATTATTGTCTGTTGAGACACATGAAGACATGTTGATGACGTACACAACAGTGCTCATAAACATGATTATCACCAAATTTCATGCAGTGATGGGTCAAAGTGTCACTTTCTCCTTTAACCTGGGGGAGATTTACCTGCTTTGTTTGGGTCTTTCTACTGAATCATAACGACGACAAAGCCTTGCATTAAAGTGAAACAGATTTGCTCCTGCTGAAAAATCTTAGCGGCGCTATGAAGGTGTGACCAGGGTGAACATTTTCTGACACTGCGTACATAACGGCTCAGACAATCGGAATAGTTGATTCTTCAAACTGTTCGGCTTCGTTCGTCCCAGTTTGTTCTATTAGCCACGTCTAGCTAGCTATCTTTAGCCTCCACATAATAAATGAATCACTGGACTGCTAATGCTAACTACTTTTAAAAGCTTTCTACCGCTTCCAAATCATTTTAAAGTTGTATAGTGTTAAGAGATAATATAGGTTACTTCATGCATAAAAACACAGTTTACCAGCTGGAAGCCGACCTGTTAACTTGATGAATTTAACGGTTGATCCTGGTTTTCTAGCATATGCTAACGCTAGCTAGCCTACCAGCTGTAACCAGGCTAACAGTAGTTACATGTACCACTTCATCTTCAACTGACAAGCTTTATAACACATATTTTCCCCAAATTATACTTTTCTGGCAAATTATGAACATCTATCAGTTCTTCTATGTCTTGCCGACATGACATCCACAGTCAGCATCAGCTAGATGCTACCTCCATTCTTGTCTGTGTATATAATCGTTGCTAATATTAGCCTCAGTAGAAGGACTGTGTATGTCAGGGTTCTCCGCTGAAATGTTGCTAATTTTACTGTGTATTAGTGAAAAAAATAAATAAATCTGGTTCATACCTTTGTTCCAGGTCAGTTATTTTCAGGGCTCTGGGTGTGTATATGTCCTCCTTCTCCCCGGTTATCAGCTCCGCTGGTCCCTGTGCTGCCTCCATGCAATCGCCATCTTCCGCTATAAGAGCAGCTCCTTCCCTCAGCAGCGGAGCTCCGCTTCGGAACAGAGTGTGTAAAGGCGGGGGATGTGTGTGGCACCAGGGGTGGGTCTCATCAGGCCCAGGCTCTGCTCTCCCAACTGTTGATCAAAGAGGAAGGATCAAAGACATATGCAATTTATAGAGATAGATATGTATGTATATTGAAAAAACGGTGTTCAGGTTTCATGACAAAATATTATTGACTAATTGATAGCAATCAGTCTATTTGTTTAGTGTTTGTTGACCCACAGAAGAGTTGGAAACTCTGTGCAAAGATCTCTTGTTTAGACTGCAGTCTCATTTGCAATCATATTCTGGGCCACCGTTTTAAAAAAGCTAAACAAGTTGATAAAGAGCCTTGAATCTTACCTAGGGATTGTTATGGAGTCTATAAAGCTGATTGTACAAAGGAAGGTTGATTAAGTCAAAACAGAATAAGAAAACATAATCATCCTATTCAACAACAGCATTTCTTCACTCAAAGGCCTCTTCAGATGCACTGAAGAGCAAAACACATGCTATGACTCACATTCACCGCTGTAGCATCCTATCAAGATTCTTTGAATTTATTAGAATAGAATTGAAAGGCTCCTTTGTTGTGTCCTTGGGCAAGAGACTTCACCTGCCTTGCCTGCTGTTGGTCGTCAGATGGCCCATTGGCGCCGGTGCCTGGCACCCTTGCTTCTGTCAAACTGCCCTACTGTACAGCTACAATGTAGCTTACCACCATCAGTGTGTGAATGGGTGCATGAATGACTGAATGACTGAACAGGAAGTGCTTCGGGGTCCTCTGGTCTTGATAAAGCATTATACAAGCACCGGTCACACATCCATTACCAACATAGAAGCTTACAGAGTAACGCCTGGCGTGTCAGTCAGGATGCCTGTTTCTGTCACTTGCCTGGGTGAGACATGACATCAGGATGCACACTGGGAAGAAGACAAGCTGGCAGAGGCAATGATGGTGCAAGCAATCTTCTGCTGGGAAAGCTTGTACTGAAATCTACTTTGAGGTCTCTCTGGATGATGAAGCTTCTCACCTCATGTTTAGGGTCCAACCAGCCGGAAACTAGTGTTACCCTCTTGAATCTGGGCTCTTGTTCTTACTGTCATGATCCTTATCTCTTGATTATTCAGAAGTGTCCACATATTAAAAAAAAACAGTAATCATTGCTTACCATTGTAGTGCTAACTGCTGTTAGCAATACAGCACAATGACAATGCATTTCTCAGTATTTTCCGCACTTAAACACTGAAAGAGCATCACTAATTGATTTTGTACAATGAACCACCAATTTTCACTATGGTATGAGCACTGCAACCATACTGGATCTTACACTCAGGGCTGCTTTGCAAACAATTTCCGCTGTTGGAAGTAATTTCTGGTTACCCATAATTCTGACTTCAGTGTTGAAAAAGAGCACACAAAGGAAAATATGTTTGAACACATAGATAAAGAGAATAAAATGTTCTAGTATCACAGTCATTTCCAAATCCAAATTATTTTCTGACTTGTAACCAGAAAGTGGTCAACTCATATGTGACAGCAATACCAAGTTTGGGTGCTGACTCTAGAAACAAACCAAGTTCAGCAACTGTGCACCATAACTGGAACTCCAAAAACCACTGGTGTAGTTGTTTTAAGCTGCTAGACTTGCAACTGTGTAAAAAAACAAGCTGATAACATTGTTTTATTGATATTATTTGCACTTAAATAACCAGAAACATACCTTAAAACAGATGTGATAGGTGTGCCACTGATTTAGTAAGATTCAAAATGTCAGAAAAGCAAATAAGGTGTTTGTTATGGAGATGCACAAGTCAATCAGCCAATTTGTCCTTAATTACCTCTGATTGGTGGGATTTTTCCAGGCCAGAAACTGAAAAATCTGAATAATAAAGCAAACTAGGAACATGTTTTGCTTAATAACGGTTTAATGCTTATTAAAGGGTTTAATGTTATACTTTCAAGAACTTTTCTGAATTTTAGTACCACAAATAAGGTACAAAAGTACTCCCGAGTAAGTGATGTTTACATGTGTAGAGAATACATTTAGTTTTTCATTTTACTTTTACAAAATACACAAATTTGTTTAAAAATAAAGAGTTAATATAATATTGTAATTTGTCCAAAGAAGGCCACATTTATGTTATTAAGGCGTCAAAACGCAGTTTTTCGCGAAATAAGTGTGGTTGAAATATGACGCCATCTTCATTAGGTCAGCGTCAGCCGTGTGGCTAACTGACGTTACAACGTCATTTCCGTTCCTCAGTCAAAACGGTTACATTAGCTTAGCGGTGGGTCATATCCGACTGAATCTCTCCGCTGTTTGGTGAATATTTCACAAATTTTCTTTGCTATTAAAGTGACTCCGCTTTACCTGAAAGGGGTCCTGACGCAGAATTAAAAGTAACCGGAAGTCGGGTTGAGATTGTCATTTCAGTTGAGCGTCAGGCTAACACGCGGCCAAATAAAGGTTTACGGATTTGTTCCTTCAGCTTACCCCAGAGCAGAAAGCCAAGTGAAACCCGAGTCCCCAGCAGGTCTGCCCGGCCTAGCCTTACCGTCTCATGCCATCAGCTGGGACCGGATATAGTTTTCCGGAGGAGCGAAGAGGCAGCCTGCCAGAGTCCTGCTAAACATGGAGGATGAGGAGGTAGCCGAGAGCTGGGAAGAAGCTGCGGACAGTGGGGTGAGTTGGACTAACATTTTTTAATAAGATAGTACTAATTTCAGGTTCACAGTAAACTAATCACCTGGCAGAAAACAACTGGGTCACTGCAAATGTTCAGTTTCCAGCTAAATAAGCAATTTATTTTGGCCTTATTTCCTTATCCATATTTCCTGGGTCAAGAGTTTGATTTTGCAGGCCGAATCCGTCAGGTATTGTCATAACTAAGCTTGTTTTCTACTTTTAAATTAGCAACGTTTTTAAACATTATGGCACCGGTAAGTGGGAAAAACAGTTTGAATTATATGAAGTAACAACTTTTTCCTAAACCACGTTAGATCCGCCTATTGCGGAAATAACAGCAATGCGGTCAATTATTATCCTCACTTTTTTTCATTTTCCTAAAAAGATTCTCTAATACTGGGAACTTTATGCACAATTTATCTTCCTGTTTGGAGTAACAGGCAAAGGTCTTTTTATTAAGGTAGTTTCTGAACGAATTTAATTATTTATGGTTGTGATTTTGTAGATAGAAGTTCATGTCTGACCTCAATTTTATTAAAGTGGGGACATCGTGCAAAATACAATTTTTTTTTTAGCTTCATATCATGTTATGTTATTCCATCATCTAAAAACATACCTGGAGTGTTTTTGATTCTTTCATGCATGTTTGAGAAATCCTTCAATCTCCCATGGCGATTCAGGGACGATCTAATCGGTTGCTCCTCTCACTCAGCTCCTTCAGACTAGCAGCAGTTAGCAAGCTGTGCATATGTTGAGTTCATCATAGAAACTACTTCTCAGTCCAATGTTGCTATGAATAGCTGTAAACAGCATCATGGAGGAGCATTGTGATGATGTGCTGAAGTAGGAAAGAGTAAGAGCTTCTTAAAGAGACACAAGCCAATTTCATGGCATCAAATTACAAAGTTAAATTTCTTTTAAGTTATTTTTGATGTATGCCGCATTTTTGTAACAAACTTATTTTATAGTGCTATAAGAAAATGCATAATACTCTCCCTTTAGAAAAAAATAGTTTTATTATACTACAATTAATTTAATTTGATTTTGAAAAACTAAAAGCCTCATTTTCAGTAAAAGAATAGATCTATTTAAGAATAAATATAAGTGTGAAGCTTTAATTAAAATACAAAAAGCATTTAACACAGTCTGAACGATTTAACATTGAAATATTAGGATCCTTTTTTCTCTCACTTTTTTCTCTCTTTGCATCACTTTTAAGTGCTAGCACTCCTGTTGAATGCCAATTTAAAAATAGATAAATCTGACTTTAAAAGTAATAATTCAATACTTTTTTTGCCAAATTTTTAATACATAAACTCTTATTTACTCCTAGTTTTAATGTATTTTTAAGGAAAATAACAATGTGTAAAATGTTAGCTGTAGTTTCAAAAACCTTGTTAGTCTAGTGTAGTTTAATTATCTATATTCTTACATGTTTCTAAATATATACTCATCACTGTTGTGTGTTCTATGGAACTTAAAATGATTATTTATCTTTTTGTTTTTCTGAATTTTAATACAACTCAGACTAACCACACTGTTTGCTGAAGAATATTTTATTCTGAAATCTGTTTGTTGTAGTTTTTACTTTTCCAGAGGTTTTTGTTGTGAAAAAGCTGAGAGTATTCATACGTCATAGATGAAGTCAGTGTTACGCTGTTTGCATAACTCAAACAAAAATAGCAAGAATTTATCTAAATGTCAGCTTATTCTGTTTTTAAATGTCAGCATACCTCAGCCGCCAGAGGGCTTGTGTTTTAAATATTATCAGTATGAACTCCTACATGATGCTTCACGTGTCTCGGATCACGTAGCTATCTAAATACAAATTTACAGCTCACCTGACTGGTAATGGTTTGTTTCCCTTTAGGAAATTGAAAGGAGACTTGAGGCAAAGCTAAAGATAAACCAGGAAGCAAAGTAAGTGACCAATCCCTGAATTACTAGATTTTTCTTTTAAGAAAAATAAACTCAAGTGGTTTTATTTTTGCAGGAAGACCAGTTTGAAGTCTGCTAGCTCCCCGGTGCGAACAGCGATTGTAGTCCAAGACGACTCCCTCCCGGCGGCGCCTCCGCCTCAGATTCGGATCTTGAAGCGTCCTTCCAACAATGGTACAGGTGGGAACTCTGCATCCTCGTCTCGTCCCTCGCAGCAGATGAAGTCGCTGGCCCAACGGGAGGCAGAGTACGCAGAGGCCCGCAGGAGGATTCTGGGTAGTGCTTCTTCAGAGGAAAGCCCTCAGGACAATCCAAGCCAGGACCGGTAATGCATCACATCAGTAGCAGTAAACATGCACAACATCCATCTCGGTAGATTTTTCCGTTACTAAAGTGTTAAATTAGTGAAGTTCATCTATATATTTTAAAATACAGAGTGATATATTTGTATGAAACTTTTCTTAATTTGTATGATTATGGCTTGCAGCTCGACCTCGACTGCTAAGTGTTTCTCTTGTCGTGTCAACAGGGCTTCTCGTATGAATGTGCAGCAGCAGCCGTTGGAAATAGTTCGTCCAAACAATCATGTGATCCGTCAGCCTTCCGGTCCCGATGGCACCTCCGGCTTCCGGCTCTGCAGATAAACTGAAGCTGCTTGCTGCAAAGAAGCCGCTGCCTCTTGGCGAGAGGCGGAGCGGGGGAGAAATTAACGGGGTGTTTTGCGTGATTTCTAAAGAGCAGAGTGGTGGGATGACGTCAAATTTGACTAAAATGAGGTGTTAAATTTACTTGTCCACCATCTCTCTGCTTTGCACGCTTCAATTGGATCTTTGCCTTTTGCCTTGTCTTTTCCCTCTGTTGAACCTTACAAGGCGGCTGGCCAGAGGTCAAGGATTCAGAAGCCCCATCGGTTCCACATTGGGAACAGGCTTTAATCTCTCACCCCACGCACACTGTGATACTCTGATGTGCGCTCCGATTTTAAATCTGCAAAGTGTTCGTCACTTCAGGGAGAACGAGGAGAACGAGACGAGCCTTTTCTCCCTGGCGAAGCGCGTGGGTCACAGCTGGACGTCCACCAACAGGAAGGCCTCAGCGAGTTGAGAGGAAGTGGACTGCACAGTGCCAAGAACTGCCCGTTTAGCTGACTGAGTGCAAGGCGGTGGAACGCTGCGCTGACTGGACCTGTTGAGTGAAAGTGCACAGTGCCGAATAATGTGTCTTAGTCCTGCAGATGGTGGCTCAGAGCAGCGGGGAGGCAGCCTCTGGCCAAAAACCGTGATCAGAACCACAGAGTCACTAAATCTGTTTCTACAAGCAATAACAATGAAATTACTTCCTGGATTTGTTTTTTTCCTTCTTTTTTTTTTGTGCGTGTGTTTGTGTACGTTTTGTTTTAAACTGTTAACATTTGTTTCTCCATGTTTTTTTTGTTGTTGTTTTTTTTGTCGTTTCTGTGTTATAGTATTTTTAAATAAGGAGATTTATTGGCTGTTTAGAAAATAGGCTGCAATAGAAGCATTAATTTGCGATGTCGTTAATTTGATCAAGTTTGAGGGAATTGTCAATTAGGAATCAGAATTTCTGGTGTTTCATTGTTCTTGTCCGTGCTTCAGCTGAAGAAGTGTTTGAGCGTTGATGGCGGCATCAGGCCCAGAAAGACGCCGAGGAAATATCAGAGAACGTAACTTTGAATCAGCGCTCTGTGGAATGAAGCCAAATTTATCTTCCTGGTTTTGACGAAAGTCTTCCTGGCAGGTTTCTTCTTTTTCCTTTATTTTAAACGCAGCAGGGTTTTTATTGTTGCGTACGCTCGTTTTCCACCGATTGAAAATGGTTTACAAAATCCATAATATGACTAAAAACTGAGGAGTTAAACAAACTGACAGCTGGAATCCCAATAACTAAACTCTAATTTTGCCCCTTTGCAGTTTTGAACACGGTCACTTCATTCCCTCCAAACTTCAATCTTCATCCATCAGGGAAGCAATTTGATGATTGAAGTAACTGTTTATAATTGTACTGAGAACTATAAAGATATGTAGCTATACGACTCCAATAAAGCAAATTATTTCTATCATATTTCATTAGAATCAATTGGCTTCCATGGTGATCAGAACCGTAAATAATGGAAACTGTTGTGAAATTAATTGGAAATATATTAAAGTAGATGCAAGACTTGAGCTTTTTGTCTTTCTCACCTTACAAAATGGAAGTAGGAACTGACCGAGTCGCGACTCGACCTCAAGCCTTTGAATCTTTTGTGACTTTACGCCTTAAATTAACCCGCCTACCAACAAACGCTCACAAGTGGGGTAATTTGGATTACATTTGAAGCCGTTTTAGTGCTTGTACACAGCAGTTTTTTTTTTTTTTGTTTTAGCAAACTCACAGCTGCATTCGTTATTTTTTCTGCTTTGAATGCAGTTTATCCAAACCGACGTATCAATGCGACGCCTCCTATCTGGAAATGGTTGCAGTTTGAGATCTACTGTCCAGCAGCTCTAGTCACTGAAATGCTTCATTTAGACGTCATTTGTTTACCTTTATGAGTTGATTTACTCTGTTTCAGGCAGCATGGGTCTGGACCTATCACCTTAAGCTTTAAAGGAACCGTTCTCTGGGATTTGGATCAGTTGTATTCTTTTAGCAAAGATGTGTGACGTTACATCGTCTGGCTTTGAGGCAAAAAGGATTTATCACTTAAAGCTGATGTGCAGTGTGATCAACTCATGATGCTTTATTGCAGATATTCACAGCCGGTTGTCTAGTTTGATGCCCATTTGATGTCATTGTTTTAAAACTTGAAGAATCCAAATGAAATTTGAATACCCTTTAATAAACATTTAAAGATACTGTGTAGAATATTTTGTCTTTTCTCTGAATTTTACTTTGAATTTGTTGATGGATGCAGACTTTTTGTTAAATTGTTGCCTTTGAAAAGAGTGGATTTATCTAGGGATGTTTCAGCCACTACAGGTTCTGTTTTTGTTTTTCAATTAAATATTGAACAGCAAACAATCTTGGACCATAATATGCCACAACAAAGACCTTGAGGCACTTTCCAAAAAAAAAATTAAATCATGCATCCATTCCCATTAATCCCAGTTATCAAACTGCAGTAAAGTAAATTATTCAAAGTAGTTTAAAAAGTTTCTAAGGAAACCCAGCAGATCAGCATCTCTAGTAAAGATGTAAGAGATAAAAAATAAAAACCTTGCAGTGGAATAATCTCACTCTGAAGAAATGAACTAACATCTTTTCTGTGAGAATGAAATGTAGAGAAATAATTGTTTTAAAAACTGGTGGCAGAATAATGTGATCAACCTTTATGTGAAAACAGGACAGCGTCTCATTTTCTAAAAGCAGCTGATTGTTGGAGTGAAAAGGAAGTTTACTACTGTAGCTGTTAAAGTTTAAAATGTATTTGCACAGCTTACACATGCAGTGCCTGTAAAAAAGTATTCACTCTCTTCTTTTACTCTTTGTATTGCTTTTATAAAAAATTATGATCAACAAACTGACTTTTTTTTTTAAAGAAATTATAAAACAAAAACCTTTAATGTCAAAGTGAAAAACTGATTTTCACATTAAAGTATGTAACAAAATAAAGGTTTACATAATTATTTCAGATTTCAGTCAGGCTTGCACATCTGGACTCTTCCTCCATTCTTCCTCACTAAACTGTTCAAGCTCTGTCAAATTGTTTTTCTCCTCATGGAGGCGCCTGCTGTTTTCATCTGGCAAAAGTTTTGGACTGCATCAAGCTAGTCTCTCTGGAAAGGCTGCAGTCTGCTTCTTCTACGGAAGCTGCTTGCTGCCAAAAAAACAAAAATCCAAAACAAACAAAACTGTCTGAAACTTTAAATAACAATATTGTGAACAAAACAACTGCTGACCTTTAACCCAGCGGATCTGTCCAACACCAGCAGAGGAGTGTTGCCACCATGATTAGCTGGCTGAGATCATCCTCCGGGATGAGAGCGTTTCAGCTCCCTGTCATTTGATGATGCAGGTGTTTTGTGTTGGCCAGAGGGCGGCGTGTCTGCAAAAGGTCAGACATGTCAAATTATAAGCTTAACAGGGATGTGAAAGCCGTCATCAAAACTCTTCGCAGCATCAACACACAGATCCAACAACAATCACAGTACAAAAATCCTTAATAACTAACTCTGCTGCACTTTAACAGTAATATAATATTTACTAGCAGACTTCTGGATCAATTAAACAGTTATAGATAAAACCAACATTGCCAGGATTTTATCCCATTTAAGCACTAGATCCTAGTTCAAGGATGCACAGTCTTTATTAAAAGTTGTAAGCTTTGAAACTGATTTTAAGACCATAGCTGACGTTAAAATGCTCATTTTAAGGATTAAGAATTGGCTAAATATGAACCAGATTTGTAGTCATTCTTAAATATAGTGATTGTTTTGGTTCAGTACATTGTTTTCCATCTTTTTTCATCATTTTGTTATATTTACTGTTGATCTTTTCATTTTAATCAACTGTTAAAGGTATTTCTAGGGATAAATGTTGCAAATTAGCTGAGGCTGTATACACTGTGATGCAGACATTAGATTTTTTTCATCTATGTTTTTGACTCTGTTCCTCTCAAATAAACAATAAATTAAATTAAACTAAAATCTTCCAAAGATCACAGACTTATAAATCACCACCAGTCAAAGACTTATTTAGCTGTGGAGGAGATAAAATACCTGAAATGCCCTTATTGTTGTTGGAAATGTGACTTAGTAAACAAAATTGTCTAATAAGCTCAGAGGACAGATCACAGCTTTGCAAAAAGATGGATAAGATACAAAAAAATCGAAAAAGGCCTTGAATGTTTCAGCTGGTACAGCTGGGAGCACACAAACTACGACACCTGTTACTGTAAAGCAAACTCTAGTGGCTGGTAAATGTAAAATTATATGAGATTTGTCACCCTATTTAATCAAAAATAAGTATCAAGATAATTAACTTGATATGAGCTCATGTAAAAGTAGAAAGTAGCCATCCAAGAAATTACTCAAGTAAGAGTAAAGTATTTGGTAAAATGTCTACTGAAGCACTGAGTAACATTATAAAGCATATAAAGCAGTGTTTAAAGGACAAAAATGACAATAATTCATATAAGTACAAAAAATACCAAAACCAGGGAAAATATATTTTTTTTCAAATCAGTTTCTGTCAATAAAAAACTTTTGAAACTTTAAGAAAAACTTCAGGTGTGTGGCTTTGTTTGGTGAGTTTTTGATTAAAGCATGTTTGTTTTTTATTGAGTGGGTAGAAAATCCAGAAATTTTACTCAAGCAAGAGTAGAAGTACTTCATATTAAATTACTCAAGTAAAAGTAAAAAGTTCAGTGTACATTTGACTTAATATTGGCTTATTTGCCAAAAAGTAATTTTTTTCAAGAGCTGCTCAAGTAAATGTAATTGAGTACATGTAACTAGTTACTACCCAGCTCTGGGTGGAATTGAGCCAGAGATAATAAAAGGACGTTGAAGTCATTCAATCTACAATCAGATAGAGTAGAAAGTGTAAAAATAATCTTATCTCATCTGCTGCTCTTTTCCTGGAAAACGTCGATGCTCTTTTCCAGTCAATGGCCGCATTCCTAAAACATCCCGACCGCAGGGGGGCGCTGTTTGGATCCAACTCCGCGGCTTCAACGTCAGCCGAGCAGCAGCGGCAGAGTGGAGGCCCGTCCATTGAAAGTCGGAAGTTGTCTTTCAGTTTACTGAAACTTTCCAAAATGGCAGAGGACAACACTTATGAGTCGATGCTGTGCGTGAAACCAGAGGTCCATGTTTACCGAATCCCGCCGCGGTCCTCCAATCGTGGATATCGGTGAGAAAGTTTCTCTCTGAGGACTCGGAGAAAGTGCTGGTCAGCAAGCTAATTTATTATTCATGATTCCATTATCGGACAACGGAGCTGTCAGAACTACTTAACAGTATTTTTTTTTTTATGAGGTTCAAAACAGTAGTAAATGCGACACACCCTGCCGGTATTAACTGTTAGCTGAAATTAATTACCATCTTAACCTCAGAACATTTGTGTTGGCTGAGAAACAGCTGGCAAATGGATAGAAAAGTTGGAAACACTAGTTCACGGAAATGTGACACCAACATCCTGGCGTGTTTCATCCTCGCTGCGTTCAGCAAATTGGTTTCATCAGAAGCTGAAGTTTTCAGTTGAGACTGGACTTTTCTTCTTTATTTGAAGTTTTCTTGCCGTTATCGTCCGTCCGATAATGGAAGCAGGAATGTAGCGTTTGTTTTCAAATCAGTACAAGTGGATTTCTTTTCTTTGTGCTGTTTCTGCTCACGAAGTCGCTGTTGCTGTGAGCCGTAAGACTCCTGTTATGTTTTTCTGTAAACTTAAACTGATGTTTATGCTCGTAAGTATTTGGACTTACTCATACACTCCCAAATCCACCTAAAGCTTGAGGGGAACATTGTGATAATGAGGGGGGAAAACCAGTTTTAGATGAAGCAACAATCCAAATAAGCACTCACTTTGGAGTGTGCTGTTGAAAACAGTAGGGAAATAATTTAGCTTGTTTAACAGTTAAACCATTTCATTAAAATGTAACTCTTCGCTAAAACATTCAGAACACTTAACATTTTCCACCATTTGTCACATTACAACTTCAAAGTAAGCAAACTCCAGGCCTAAATCCACTTAGGCAAAACATGACAAAGCAGTTCAGGGCTTAATTATCATTTTAAAGGAGCTGCAGGTATCATGCTGTAATCACAACCAGCCCATCCTGATAGAATGGAACTGTGTTAAAATAAACCAGTAGATGGATAAAGATTGTTTATCGTGAGAATATCATAGTAAAGCATTTTCTTTTCTTCTTGCAGCCCTTCTTAATTTCACTTCCCCCTGATGCGAACGGCTAAAGCTGCTGAAACGGAGACTAAATCACATGTTCCAGATAAATACGGATGGCACAAACCGCCTTCCCTTTCTGATTATGTGTGTTTCCTGTTGTTTCTTTCTTTCCCTTAGCGCTGCTGACTGGAAGCTGGATGAACCAGCGTGGAGTGGGAGGCTGAAAATCACCGCCAAAGGCAAGAAGGCCTTTATCAAGTTGGAGGACAGAAACACAGGTGAATACGTTTTAAAACGACAGAATGTTATCAGGAAAAAGCAACTTCTTCACTGCTTATTTTGGTTGTTGATCGTTAAAGACTAACGTAGTCAAATCATGTTTTAGGGTTGATTTTCCTTCACGTCATCTTGATGTTTTTGTATTACTTAATCAACGGCCTGATCCGGGTTTCTGCTCAAACGTTGCTTCATGTATCTGTTGTTTTTGTTTCTACGTTTCTCTGCAGGAGAGCTGTACGCACAAGCCCCGGTTGAGCAGTATCCAGGCAACGCAGTGGAGGCCGTCACAGACTCCAGCCGGTACTTTGTCATCCGGATAGAGGACGGAACGGGTGAGAACGTTTCTGATTTAAGAAAAAAAAGTAGCATCAGCTCTATCCAGTATATAACTAACAGTAGTTTTAGTTAATTTGGTTACTTTATCCTCTTTGTATCCCTGTATTTTATATGATTTTTTATTTATTTATAGAGTCTGTTTTTCTTTTTCTTTTTTTTTCTTTTCAGGACGTCACGCTTTCATCGGTTTGGGTTTTGCTGACCGTGGAGACTCGTTTGACTTCAATGTGGCTTTACAAGATCACTTTAAGTAAGAGGAGAACAAATGCAGTAAAGACCAAAAGTACATACAAAAATATAGACAGCTTGCATTTAAGATAAAAAAAAAAGAAAACACTTGGTAAAAATGTTCCACCCAGAAATCTTCATGTGGCGTAGTTTTAACTTCACTGGGTTCAAATCTGTAAAAAAAAAAAAAAAAAAACACCTATTAAGCATCTTTTGCTATCTAATTATTAATCAGTTAATAAAATAATAGTCAGTTAATATACAAATGACTGCAGAAGGACTGCTATGTTATTGTATTTTAGGCATTAAAATGTTTTTCTTATTTTAAAAAGGAACTGAATTATTGGTTTATTTGCATTTTTAGTGTATTTCTAATATTGCATAGAAAAAGCTTAAGTGGTTAAACGAAAAATCGGCAGATTTTTGTGCCAATTGTTTTATCTGATTAATTGCTTAATCCTCTGAATAATCAATTACTAAAATAATCTTTAGTTGCAGCCCTTATCACAGCACATCTTTGGTTGTCTGCTGATTTAGTCTCCCTTTGGGATCGATGCAGTATTTTTTTTATTTGTTTGTGTCTCTAAAGGTGGGTGAAACAAGAAGGGGATCTTGCGAAACTGGAGGCGTCTCAGAGTTCAGCACCTAAACTGGACCTGAGCTTCAAGGAAGGACAGACCATCAAGATCAGCATTGGGGTGAGCAGAAGGAAACGCAGCATGGACGATCACATGATTAACGAAACGAGCTGATATAAACACGCAGAAACCGATCTGATCACTTCAGAACATCAAGAAGAAAGACGCAGGCGGCGCCAAGCCGCGGCCTCTGGGTGGCGGTCTGCTCCCTCCCCCTCCAGGAGGAAAAGCCAGCGGCAGCGGCGTCCTGCCTCCGCCTGGAGGACTGCAGACGCTCCCAGCTGCTCAGCCCAGCACCGGTACCGTCCTGCTCTCCAAACGCATCGACTGTAGTTGGTATTATCCGGAATATCTCCGTCGTTCTAACAGGATTTCTGCCTTCAGCTCCGCTGTTGGACTTGGGTTCTCCGGTCGCTGCAGCCCAGCCCGGCTCTGACATGTGGGGGGATTTCACATCTGCTGGCTCCAAGTACGTTTTCCTCTTTTTAATCGTGTCTGTGTCATCAGCTCTCATTCCCTCGTTCCCACTCACAGGGTTCGTACAGGTGGTTGAAAATCCTTGAATTTAAGAGCTTCCAGGGTTTGAAAAGTGCTTAATTTCTGTATAAAGTCACTGGAAGAGCTTGATATTCAAACTCAGCATTTTTAATGCATTTCTAGTACTGCATAGAAAAAGCTAAAGTGGTTAAATGAAAAATCGGCAGAATGTATCATTTTTATATCTGATTAATTGATTAATCATCCGAATAATCAATTACTAAAATAATCGTTAGTTGCAGCCCTTATCACAACACATCTTTGGTTGTCTGCTGATTTAGTTTCCCTTTGGGATCGATGAGATATATATTTTTTATTTGAATTTGTTTGTATCTCTAAAGTGTAGTAATAAAGTTCAGTTTAACATTTGGTTAAAAGCCTAAATTTGGAAAGCACCTTTTATAGTTGAAACCAGATATTCAATACTAATAAAAAGGCAAATTTTTTCTGTCTGAAGTTAAATCTGGCTAAACTTTTATTGTTTCAGGTCATAAACAATTACTAAAATAATTTCTATGTGCCAAAAACCTATCAATAATTTGTCAGCGTCTTCACAAACTCTTCTTCAGTTCGTTTGCATCGTGTTTATCTCCAAAGTGTGGAGCCGGAAACGTTTGAAAGCTTGAAAATGTCTGAAAAGTGTTTGAATTGTCCTGCGGGAGAAGAGAGCGAACTCATCTCTCCTTTTTTTGTTCACGTCTCCACCCCGCAGCTCCAACCAAGACGCCGGCAAGTCAGGATGGGTGCAGTTCAGCTGAGCAGTGAGAAACAAAAGGCCTCCTCTCAGGTTCCTTACATTCCTGCAGACAGGACGATTGTTGACATAAAGAAGCTTGAGAACGTGTGCGGAGATTTTACAGTTTCATTGGCGAATTTTCTCTGCTCCGCTGACCAACACACTCTAAAGGAACAAAAAGTTAAAGTGGATATTTTTACAGCTCTCCTTTTTCACTCTGCTATGCAGTAGTTTACTTCTTAAAACAAGGGAATCGTCGTCTTGTCACACTAACTGTGTAAGATATTTATTCGCCGCCTTTAATGGTTTGTTCCTTGATTTTTCTAGCTCCGCGTAGTCGTTTCACTGACCTCCTCCAATCAGATTTGTCGCCTCTTTTTGTGACATCACGGTTTGTTTTTCTGTCCCAGAACGATCTCCTCGCGCCAATGTCACTCATCTCAAACTTTCATGTTGGGAGAAAGTGTCCCTCGTTCACCCGGCTGTAAAACAGCACTTCTGTTCTCCTTTGTTTTGTTTTATTCCCGTCTTGTTTTAATAAATCACAAAACCTCTCTTAATGTTTGATAATCAGATTTAGGTCACATGTTTCCTTTTAAATCATTTTTGGTGTGAAGAATCGATTCTCGTGCTTTCAGTTATGATCGTATAAATGCCTCAGTTACGTCTGTCCTTTCTGGGTCGCACCTTTTTACCCAAAATGAATCTGCTTTTCTTTCTCCTCCTGATGAAGTGCCTTCCTGGGAAGACCCCTGAAATATATAAAAACAATGTAAATAAAGTGTATATTTGACAGGTTTGTTTTATTTTGACTGTCGTTGTAGAGAATAATCTCTGTTTGATCATCTTCACAGCTCAGATTTACAGCTGCAGAATCACTTGATGCAAAATCATCTGGAGTTCGATGTTTTATTCTCACAGGAAACAAAAGATATTTATATTTTAAGACTTGATTTCCCTTCCTCTGTCTAAATGTTGTTTTTCCTTCTTATCTTGTTTAATCCATCCTTTCTTCTCTCCTTCCTTGTATTTGTCATTCTTTTCTTTTTCTCGTCTTTTTTATTCCTTTGTTCTTCCTTTCATTCAGTGGTATTCTGTAATTTCTTCTGTCCCCCTCTTTCCATCGCTGCTTTGTGAAATTCATTCTGTTCTTTATTCTGCACTTTTCTTTATTTTTGTTCTTCCTCCTTCCATCCTTCCTTTAAACATCCGTCCTTCACTCTTTCCTTCGTTGTCTTCCTTACTTTCTTGTTTCGTTTGTTTCTTTCCTTAGTTTTTGTTCCCTTTGTGTCTTTTCTTCCTTCCTTGCTTCCTATCTCTCTCTCTGTGTGTGTGTGTGTGTGTGTGTGTGTGTGTGTGTGTGTGTGTGTGTGTGCGTGTGTGAACACGCAATAAATTTGCAGATACTTTTTCATTCAAACATCTATAAAACACATTGCATGCATATTTTGGTTTTATTCTCTGTAAATTAAATGGTTTCCCTTTGTTTTTCATCAAATAATAATTCTAGATAATAATTCATATTTTACCAATATGAATGGATTTTAGTAAAGCAGGTTAAGCATTTTACAGCCAGCGTGCTGCACCAGCACAAATTAGAAATGTGATTTAATTCTCTATATTTTTTATAATTTAAAATCTTAAAAGTGTTTTGGTATGTTTATATATCAGCCTCCTTTACTTTGATATTCCTAAATAAAATCATATTAAGACCTGCTTTGAAACGGATTATTTTTTTATTTACTAACATTTCTGTAAATGTGCCACAATTAGACAAATTATGGCAAATTTTGTCAATTAGTACAAACGGTAAATGCAAACAAAATTACAACACAATTATTATAAAACATAAGAAATAATTCAAACGGATCACTTTCAAGCCAGAATAAAGAACTATTTGAATACGTTTAAATGTGTCAATCGCTTGAATCGCCTCTGTGTTCAGGATTTATTTATTTAATCTATCGGAACACAAAAACAGTGAAAACCCCGCAGTTTTTCACATCTACAAATGACAATTTCGGCAGGAAAAACTGAACTGAATCCACCAGAATTCACTAAAAAGTTTGAAAAAGTGGATTGAATTAATATTTTACAGCGTATTTGAGACCCGGTGGTTAATTTGAAAGTGACTGTGCGGGATCCTGTGATGGCAGCAGCAGCAGCAGACCATCATGCTGGGTGAACTGGAAGTCCCTCCCCGGAAAAAGCATGGAGAAGATTTCGGAACAAGAAGGCAGCAGCTCCTGCAGACATTTAGTGGTCTAACTCCTGCTGCCGCCTCTGGATCCGGGATTTATCTCTGCATGTATGGACCACAAAGAGGACTGTGAGGGATGGAGGACGGAGTAAAAAGCTCGGAGCAGATCGAGGAGTGGAGGTGAGGCTGTTTGTCAGAGAGGGAAGTGGATATCTTAACTGCTAGAGCCGCTGCTAGCGATGCACGATGCGTTTTATACCGATACCTACTCCGATGCTGCCTGAATAGACTGTGTTTCAGAGGTTATATTTAAAAGATAAAGCTTTAATGGTTTATAAAAAGAAGATAAAAAGTCTCTGATTGCTGCAGCCTCCTCGTCCCGCCTCCAACTCCGCTCCGCTTTTTGGGAACTTAGGCGTGTTTTTGTGTTTAAGCCCCTGTTTGTTTTAAGGCTTTCAGGGTAAAGAGGATGTTAATGATGAATCACAGAAGCTGGCCGTGTTCCCTTTTTATGACTTCAAACACCTTTAATGTCAAATGAAGAGGAGGAAGCTGAGCTTGACTACAAATGAAGCGCATTTTCAAGGTTTTAATTCTTAAATAAATTTTAAAATATGCTGTTTTTGCTTTTGGGAGATCAGTTCATTCATATTTCTCTCGCTGTCATTAAAAATAGCTCAAAGTTTTCACATCTGCAGTGTGATAAACAGACCAGCAGGGGGCGACTGGCATAAAATTCAAACTGAAACTGAACCGTTGGAGTTCAGATTGAGTTTATTTTAACTCAAAAATAGAACAAAAAACACAAATATGTGGCTATGTTTCTGTGTAAAATGTTCTCAGTGTTAAGATGTTTTAATTTAGGTGAAATTTTCAGCTATTTCAAAGGGATTTTATTTTATTCCTGCCTCTGCAAATGACTGTTTACAGTCATGTTTACTATAAACGACAAGGAAAATCTCCCTTAAATTTGCAACATAAAGGGAGGTGTGTGTGTGTGTGTGTGTGTGTGTGTGTGTGTGTGGGGTGCCTTGTGATGACACAATGACCTTGTGTGTAACTATGACACTGTCGCCATCACTGAATCTCTCCTTGTGTTTAATGTTTGCCATGTTTCTGTTCTGAAGCTGTGAAAAATGGGTTTAACCACCAGAGTAAGTGGACCTGCAGTTACTCTGTAGTTACTCTGGTACCGTCCATCCAGACCTGCTGAGTTGTTCCACATTTATTCATGCTAACAACAAAAAACCTCGATATATTTTGGGTTTTTTTAGGTGACTGCGGTGCTTTCAGGAAACCAGTTTACATCTCAGTCTCATTCAGATTGAATGAAGTTTGTCTGTGAATGTCAGCTTTTAAGTCTGCCTCAGATTCTCAATGAGGTTCTGCTCTCAGGATGGGAAATGCCCAGAACAAACAACCAGAGTTAAATGAGATCAAAGCATGTTTATCTGCTGGAACGGCCTATTAAAAGCCCAAACCTGTGACCAAATGGGAATCTACAGCAAACTGATGTTCTCAGACATTTCCTAAGAAGAAATGGACAAAAACTTTAGTCTGAAGACGTTCTGTGCTTATCCCAGTCAAAGGCTGTTTAGTGAAATAGTGCATAATGTCTTAGTGGGGCTGGATATGAAATTATGCCTCACTTTTCTGATTTTTAGTTGTAGGATATGGAAAACAACTCTCCACACTTAAGTATGAGTTTGGGTTCTAGTTTGAAAATTAAACTATCTTCCAGTTCCAGTGCTAAGAGTTCTTTCTTTAAAGTTAATTGGTATTTGAGAGGCAATCTTGGATTAATTTTTCATTATCAATATATTATCCCTCCATATGACCAGGTGTGTTTTGTCACATAGGCGACAGATTGATTTATTTTTAATTATTTCTTATATTTTTTATAATTATGCGTAGGCCTGTCACGATAAATTGTCCTAGAAATTATTGTGCTAAACGATAACATCGTTAAGTAATATATTGATGAAGGCACAAACTCGCCTTCTGAAAGATCAATACACTTTAATTAGTGAGGAACACTTTACACTGGACTTAGAAGACATTTTAAATATCCAAAACAATGAACAAACCAACTAAAACCACCAAATAAAATCTAAATAAACCCCCCACAACCCAGACCATAAATAAAATGGATTACGAGTCTCTGTAAACAAAATTAGCTTTCAGAAATATTAATCATTGGAATAGAAATTATTGAGCTCCTTTTGATTTATCATACAATGAATTTATTTATTCCTTAATGTGACACATTGGTTGTAGATTCCATGTTTTGTAATCACTATTGGCATTGATTGCATTTATTGACAAAATCTGTATTGCCAAGTCATTTTAACCTTGTTTGTAAAACGTTTGCTTGGTTTTAACAAGGTAAACTACTAATTGTCCAGGAAAGACAGATGAAAAATAGCATTTTGGCTAATTCTGACACATTTATAAACATGCAAATTAATATTCCTACCAAAAATTACTTGTCAATGATACCAAAACAACAATATTTATAGTCCTGCAAAATTTAGTACAAGCAGGTATAAATATTAGCCCCACATGATATTCAAATTTATTTACGAGTTAATAACCTCCTGTAGCTTTTTATGATATCTCCTCTCTTTTCTGGCCTTTATTTCTCTTTGTCGTGAGGCTGAATAGCAGAGGTGTGTGAAGGCTTTTAATTTCAAACACAAAGAGTGGTAACGGTGTAAGAGGAAGAGGAGGAGGAGGAAGAGGGTGGCACTTTAAAACCAGCTAATCCTGCTGTCCTCAATCTGCGTCTGAGTCTCTGAGGAGACGGCAGGACGGACGCGCTCCGCTCCTCTGCTGCCAAAAACTCACCAGAAACGTCATCAGATTAAAGTGGGAAACTTTTATCCTTTTTTCTGCACCGGCTGGAAAAGGAGGGAAAGACGCGACCGTCGCTCTGTTTGGGAATTCATCTTGAGTTAATCCTATTTTCCTGGGGGATTTGGAAACAGCGGCAATGAGCGGTGAGAAAAACTCCGACTCCAACAAGCTGGAGTCGGTGATCCAGGTGAGGCCCCCGGGATCTCACCTCAGCGCTTTCATAATGCGCTGACGGCGAGCTGATGGGGCAATTGGGGCAAACTCCGTAGCTGTGGTGATTGCATCATCAAAACGTCTAACTTAGCCGCTGTGGGTCTTTGTTTTTCATCTGAACCAGCGGCTGGAGGAGAGCGTCCTGTCTGAGGAGAAGAGGCTGACCGTCAGGGGCCCGTCACCGGATGCGGCCCCTACATGTCTGCCGGCCAGAGTCCGAGAGATCGTCACCAAGAACCTCAACGATACCAGTGAGTCCTTCCTCGTCCTTATGTAGTCTAGAGCTGCAGCTAACTGCTGTTTTAGTTATCGACTAATCTGTTGCTTATTCTGGTGATTAATGGCCACATCCTGCAGATTTAATCCGTTTTTATACAATATTAGAAATACATTAAAGCATCCCATCTCAAAGAGTAGGAGCAGCTGATGGATTCTAATTTCTGTCTGAATTCAACTTTATTAATTGATTAATCTGGTGATTAATCGATTACAAAATTTACACAATCTACAGATTTTTCATTAGAAGCCCTTTTTATTTAATATTAGAAATACATTAAAAGATGCAAATAAACATATAATTTAATTCCTTTTTTAAAAAATAAGAAAATAAACATATTATTGCCTAAAATACAATTCTGTTAGTGGATGCTTGATCATTTGTAGCAAAGGATCAATCTGAAGCTAAAAAATACTTCTAACATCAACATGTGAGAAGCTCAGCTCTTTCTGCTGAGATTAACATCAATACAGTGACGTGTGTTTATGTTTTTAACTAACAGAATTAATATATGAATAGCAAAAGGTGCCTAAAAGGAGATTTTTTTTAACAGAATCTGAACTAGGTGACACGCTCACAGCAAAATGTATATATTTTCTGTAAAGTTTTTTGGTTTAATTACTGCTCTGACTGTGTTGTTCTTTCAGCAAATGCTTTTTGTAGACTCTTTATACTCCAGTTAATAATTAATCGATAACTAAACTAGTTGATGATTATTTCAATAATTGATTTGTCATGACTACTTGAATTAATCGTTTCATCCCTAATGCTGTCCATCTAAAACAGAGCGGGTTTTTTTTTCTCTGTCAGCAGCTGGGGCCATGTCCTCCGTCATGTCCGTCCAGGAGGAGAACCGGGTTCTGCAGGGAGAGCTGGCCCGGCTGGAGGACCTGCTGGCCCACAGCAGAGCCGACCGGGACGAGCTCGCCATCAAGTACGGCGCCATTAGCGAGAGGGTGAGGACAGTACGCCGAATCTGACCGAAACTGGGGCGACGTGAGGCGGGAAAATAAAAAAAATTCTCCAAGTGTCTGGTCTGGACAAGCTTTGGGAGGAATGCCCGCCTCTCCCCCGTTTTTTTGTCTTCCCGGTTTGTCTTTGTCTCAGATTTGTGGGTCTCCCAGGTGACGGGGGATGGAATGAAGTGGAGTGGAATGTTGCCATAGCGCCCGTTGCCACGGGAGATTGTAAACAGGGGCTTCACAGCAAGGGAGGGATATGGTGGCTTGTTGATTGGATTCAGGTCGAACATTAGCAAAAATCATAAACCTGCTCCCAAAGGCAGCTGTAGCAAAGTTAATATGATTTCAGTAAAAAGTTTACACACACTCAACTAAATTTATACTTTATATTATTTATGTTTTACAAGAAAGAAAAAAATATTTTTTTATTTTCCCTTCTTTTATATGTTATCACTATAGGAACAACGAAAACAAAGCAAGGTTAACAAAAGTATACAAAGATTGCATAAAAATGCAAATTTGCTCTCTCAAAATCAATAAACTTTAGTTTTACAAAAAACATTTCACACTGGAAGTGGAGGACTATATTTTAAAATATAAAAAATGGAAAATAACAACCAAAAATAATAAATTAAACAAACATTAAAACCACACAAAACAGAAACCATAAATAAAATGTATTAAGAAGTCCCTTTAAACATCATTCTCCTTCATAATCAGAATGGAAATGATCAAGTTCATTTTTATTTATGATACGATTAACTTACTCATTTCATTTGAATCATGTTGTGGAATAATAATCATTTAGCTATAAATCTGAATTTATTGTTGATCCACAAAGGCTCAGATATATACATGCACCCCTATAATATTTGGTTATACCCAACAAAACGAAGCAGAGAAAGAAAAAGAAACACTTTCATCATGTTAGAACCATATTTAAATTAAAATCCATTTTGTTCTTCCCTCTGTCTCTCCTTCAGCTGGAGCAGGCGCTGCGGCTTGAAACCGGGGAGGGCGACCTCGACTCGCCCGAGTCGCGCAGCCTGGCCCAGCAGAACGTGGACCTGCGGCGACGGCTGGACGAGGAGCAGGCGGCCTACAGGCGTAAACTTACCGCTTACCAGGAGGGCCAGCAGAGGCAGGCGCAGCTGGTGCAGAAGCTGCAGGCGAAGGTGGGCCGGGTCAGACCGGAGCTCGTAGTAACTACTGTATTTTTTGGACTGCTGCTACTTTTTTCCCACTCTTTGAACCATGCGGCTTGTAGCCCGGTGCGGCTTTTCTGTGGATTTTTCTTCAACCACCAGGGGGCTCTTTAGCAGGAAGTGAATCATTGGAAGTCAAAATTGGAAATCAAAGAAGAACGCGCTAATTTTCATTTGGAACAAGCACATGCTAGCAGCAGGCACGACGGAGAAATGTTTTCAAACTCAAACCCCCTCATCATGGAAACCACAGGAAGAAGTTCATATGATGCCGCTTTAAGTTGAAGGTTATCGACCTGGTAAACTCGGCGTGAACGAATCTATGGTTCGGCGTTGGAGACGGAGGGCTGCGTCCTTAAGAGCAGATTTATTACGGACGCTCCCTCCGCTGCCTCCTTATGGAAATTTGATCAGTTATTCAGACTTTTTGCCAAACACTTTTTTACTCTTACTTGAATAACTTCTTGAATGGCTACTTTTTCCCTATGATCTAACTAAAAATATGTTGAAGTATCACTGCTCTTACTTGATGACATTTTTTGGGTGCTCTACCCACCTCTGTGTTTAATTGAGCGGCTTTTACAGTGAAGCATCATGATGATGGTTCTTCTTCTTCTTCTTCTTCTTCTTCTTCTTCTTCTTCTTCTTCAGGTTCTGCAGTACAAAAAGAAATGTGGCGATCTAGAGCAGATGCTTCAGGAGAAATCCTCCGAGGTGGAGAAAGGCACGGTGGGTGTAGGTGGCGTTTCCCACTGAAAACCATGAAGCTGTTTTCTGTCTGCAGAGTCGTTTTCTAATTGGATAATTAATTTCAGAGCAACAGCGAAACGTCAAACGGACGACATCAGGAAGACGTGAGCAGCAACCTGGAGGAAGCTTTGATCCGGCTGGAGGAAGAGCAGCAGAGGTGGAGATTCACGATCAATCGGATCAATCATAACCAATCGATTACTGAAATAATCCTCAGACTATTTAATAATAAATGAATTGTTAATTGGAGTATACAGGCTCAAAAAAGCTGTTTGATGAAATAACAATTCACTCAGAACATTAAACCAAAAACTGTGTAGAAATATATAGATAAATTTTTTAAAAATTTATTTATTTATTTCAAACAGGTTTTTAAAAACAAGAGAATTAAATAATCAGTAAGACAGAGAAACATCTGCATATATAACCAAGAACAAAATAATTAGTGTACTGCGACTTTTCTGTTTGGAGTAGGAAGAAGTAAACATTTACTTAACCCCACCTCTTATCTCAATTTAATGAAATATATTGCCTACCGATTTCATAATTATTAAAAACTTGTAATTAAAATCGTATTATAATATTCGTGTGCCTGTTTTGCCTTTAAAATAAAAAACTACTATTTGTCTGTACATAAGTTCTACCCAAACTCCTCATGTTTCAAAGTTTTAGCTTCGCCTGGTTGAAATTCTGCAAGGAAATCTCTTATTAAGCGTCTTCTACTATAGTATTATTAATCAATTAATCCAAAAAATAGACAATAGATTAGCCCTACACTGTATTGCAACAAATAATCAACTGTTCACTAAATAATTGCACTTTATAAATATATAAAATGACTATTTTCTGATTTTAAAAGGAACTTGATTATTTGTATCCATCCATCCATCCATTTTCTGAACACCCTTGTCCCTCAGTGGGGTCGGGAGGGGTGCTGGTGCCTATCTCCAGCTAACGTTCTGGGCGAGAGGCGGGGTACATCCTGGACAGGTCGCCAGTCTGTCGCAGGGCAACACAGAGACACACAACCATGTGCACACACACACACACACCTAGGGGCAATTTAGACAGACCAATTAACCTAACAGTCATGTTTTTTGGACTGTGGGAGGAAACCGGAGTACCCGGAGAAAACCCACGCATGCACAGGGAGAACATGCAAACTCCATGCAGAAAGACCGGGGCCGGGAATCGAACCCAGAGCCTTCTTGCTGCACGGCAACAGCTCTGATTATTTGTATCTTTATTGCATTTCTTAATTTGCTTAGGTGGTTAAATGAAAAATACGCAGAATTTTTAAATTTCTTTCTCCAATTATCGGACTAGTTGTCAGAAAAAACAACTAATAACATAACCATCAGCTTCACATATCAATGAATCTCTATTGATACTCAGATATGAATAAGTTAAAGTATAAACAGTTTCTGAGTTAAAACGTCTGCAGAGTTTAGTTGGGTTTGGTAATTCTTCATATCCATCAGTTTTTATCTTCAGTAGGTTTTAGCTTGTTGTCATATTAGAGCTCTAAAGTATTTTATTGGGACTTTGTGTGGAAAACCAACACAAAGCAGCAGGCCACTGTTGAAATGGGAGAAAAAGAAAAGCTGCTGCAGTTGGTTTGTGAATTTCAGAGGTTTGTTAGAAAACATTGGGGAACAAATTAAGACTCAACATAAAAGTCCGGCATAAATGTAGAGATGTTGTTTTGTGTTGACTATTTAACCAATAAAATACAACTGAGGCATTTATACAGTGTAGCATTACGTGTTTATTTCATGTTTTTGCTTACAGCTGAAAGCAGAAGGGGGATTTAACCTTCGATTCAGCTTCAGCATATTTCAAATAAATGAATAATTTGTGTTTGACTCCAGTGGAAAGATATGCAGGTCTGTTGATGTCAGTGATGCTTGTGGTGCCTTCAGGAGCAGCAGCCTGTCGGCAGTGAACGCGATGCTGCGGGAGCAGTTGGAGCAGGCGGGTTTGGCCAACGAGGCTCTGAGCCAGGACATCCGCAGGCTCACCGTGGACTGGACCAAAGCCCGGGAGGAGCTGGAGCAGAAGGAGTCAGACTGGAGGAGAGAGGAGGAGGTGAGAGAGAGAGAGAGACAGTGAAGCACTGTCTGTTCAAAACTGATTTACATCACAAACATATGGAGAAACCCAACATGAACCGAGCCGAAAACATTACGTTTTGTCAAACGCTATCAACAAAGTCAGTATGTATCAAATGTATCGATCAATGATCCAGTTATTATGGTTGAAAAGCAAATCTAAGGCATTTCAGCTGTTTTGCAGTTTTCTGGAAGTTTGCAGAAGCTGAATGCTGATTCACACATATTTGGTTCTGGTTCTGGGGATGCAGAGCAGAACCAGAACCAGAAGACCTGAGAGGTCTGGGAGGTTGCTATGACAACAATAGATCTTTGATGCATTGTGGTGCTAAACTGTTCAGGGATTTATAAGCTAACAGTATTTTATAATTTATTCTCTTAGCTACAGGGAGCCAGTGTAGGGACTGTAGAACTGGGTGATGTTCTCCAACTTCCTGGTTTTAGTCAGAACGCCAGCAGCAGCGTTCTGGATCAGCAGGAGCTGGAGGATTGATTTTTTTTTTACGCTGTTGCAGTAATCAATGAAACTAAAGATAAACGCATGGATGAGTTTCTCTAGATCTCACTGAGGCATCAGTACTCTAATCCTGGAGATGTTCTTCAGGTGACAGAAGGCCGACTTTGTGACTGTCTTTATGTGGCTCTGAGGGTTCAGGTCAGAGTCCATCACTGCACCCAGATTTCAGGCCTGATCGCTGGTTTAATAACTCAATCAAACTTATTTGATTTCAGCAACAAGACAGTTCAAAGAACTTTACATGATGAAAACACAAAAATAAAAACAACATACAGTCAACAACAGAGCAACCAGAAACAAACATTATATTTTGTCAAGTTCCATCATCAAAAATCATCAACTCACGTCACAGTAAATCGGTGAAGCTGCTGAGACCTTTTTCCTGTTTCTGCCTTCAGTCTTTCCACAGCTACTTCAGCAGCGAACACGGCCGGCTGCTGAAGCTGTGGAGGCAAGTGGTTGGCTTCAGGAGGCACGTCTGCGAGATGAAGAGCGCCACCGAAAGGTAAAAATAAAATCACAAACTCAACATTTCAGCGTTCTGATGGGTGCTTGAAAGCCTTGAGAAGGTTTGAAAGTGACTGATTTCTGTGTAAAGTGAATTTTACTGTGGAAAAAGCGTACGAACCCTGAACATTTTCCCTCTCTTTTCTCTCAGAGACTTGTCAGAAATGCGATCTGAGCTGGCCCGGATGTCCCACTCGGCCCGGGTGTCCTGCTCTGGATTGTCCACGTCGGTGGACAGTCGGGCGGCGGGAGAAAAGGCTCTGAGGGTTCAGCTGGAGCAGCAGCTGAGGGAGCGAGCGGCGGAGATGATGAGCCTTCAGAGCAGAGCCGAAGCAGAGAAAAGTGAGCTCAACGTCAGGTTAGTGAGCCACTAACGGGTTAGCGGTACTTCATAAACGGTTGAGTCGAATTAAAAGAAATACAATATCTTATTATTTTATGTATTTAAAAAAAAAAAAACATTTTCATTCACTGGCTGCAATTTGTCACAATATCAAATTACAACTTATTTCTAAAAGAACTTCAAAATTGAACTACAATATTAAAGTTCTGTCAGCATTTAGATTAGATACTTTAAGTTCTGCTCTGGTTCTGACCCTATAAGGTCAGGGATTGTATAACAAACAGGAACAGTGAACGGGTCACTTTTTTTACTCATAGTAAAAATCATCAGTTTTTGTCTGAACTGTCAGGTTGTCTGACGTGGTGCGAGAATGTGAGAGACTGAAGGGACAAATTGTGGAGCGAGACGCAGAAATCTCCACTCTGACGCAGAGGTTCGAGGTAAGAGAGCGTCTCTGAGGCTGACGCAGCGCCTTGGGTCTTTTCATTTTTACATTTCTGTCTCTGCTTGGTCCTTTTCCTTCAGGAGCAGAGTGGCAGCGATGAGCCCGACACGCAGCTGATTAAAGCTCAGTCTGAGATGCTGCTGGACACGCTGAGAGACATCGCTCAGGTATAAATAAATATGGCTGGACGATACAGCTTAAAAAAATAATCAAAAATTTTTCACACCAGGTCTGATTTCTATCAGTTGTGTGTTTTGCTTGCTTTCTTTTCTTAAAAAGAAACTACAGAAAATAAAAGTGGCTTTTATAACTAGCGTCGCTTCTGTACAGCAGAGTATCAGGGCCAGGTTACGAGAGCCTTTGTTTAAGCACAGGAATAAAATCACATTAATAGCATAAAAACGTCTTAAAGTCATGAGAAAAAGTTGTTTTAATGAGATAAAATCTCCTCAGGATCTGATGAGACGAGTTCAGTCCGTGCCGTTCTTTCTTCAAAACAGACTCAATTATTTGCACAGTCATTTTAAAGTCCTGCTACTGATAACAACTTAATATTGTATTATCTCTAAAACTTATATTGGATTATAACTTCACAGGATGCTCAACATTCCTCATTTTAATTTTTGAGGAATCTGTGTGCAGGAATTCTCATAAAAATTACAACTTTATTCTGGTTCTCATATTATCTAGAGGCTCTTTTATCATATAACTGTATTCTTGTGATATTATGGTTTTAGTCTTTTGGTCTGAATCCAATATTTTGTCGTAGAGTTGAGCTGAATTTAACGTCTGAATAAATAAATGTTGTAAATCACGCTTGTCAAACAAAATGGCGGCCTCAGGCGTCACTGTGACCTATGGAAACCCATTAAGATCAAAATCTTCAAAAACCAAAGCCACACGCCCTGCTGAAGGTGTAAAACTCACTCTGGATGCTTCCTACTGGTTCTGCAGAGCGTGTTGTCAGACGGGGAGTCGTCGTCAGAAGCCGACCAGGATCGCTCTGCGGCCCCGCTCCTGGCGCTGATCCGTGACGCCTCTGCTCGACGGTCCTCCTCTCCGTTAAAGATGGCGACCGCTCCTCCGGCCTCCTCGCCGTCTCCGCTGCCTGACGCAGCTCTGTCCGCTCTCCGCTCAGCCGTCGCAAACAAGACGCTGCAGCTACAGGTGACAACCTACTGATAAAGATCCACAGTAAAAAAAAAAACAGAAACCGTTGAAGTTTAATGGATTTTATACTTTGATATGAAAGGATCAGACTGCAGGATAAAAGTTATTTTTCGTTATTTAAACCTCGTTGATCAAATCTAATTTATTGTCCTGTTGAAGCTTTTCCTGCTGAAAAGCTTAAAATTCATTAATCGCAATTATTTGACTTAAATAAACAACAAAACCTCTTCAGATTGAGTTCACATAATACGTTTATTTTTGTAATCAGATTATCTTGACAATTCATCGATTAGTTGGATAAAAAAAAAGTCACATTCTGCTGATTTTCCATCAGCAAAACGATGCTAAAAAAAATCATTTTGCTAAATAAGTGGCTTATTTAATCGTTTAAATTTATTTAAGTGGTTAAATAAGTTGTAACCATGTAAGCTTATTTTGTACACGGTTAGAAATATATTAAAAAGTACAATATTCAAGTAGTTTTTAAATAAGAAAATAAAATTTATTGCAACAATGCCATTTGCAGCTAAAAAATACTTTTATAATCTACATTTGAAAAGCTCAGTCCTTCGTCTTCACTCAGCATCAGTGGACTATAATCAGTTTATTTATTTATTTATTTTAATTAATTGATTAGTAAATGAAGAGCAAACTGTGCTTAATTGAGATTTTTTTTACATATTTACAGACAAACATTTTTTTAAATTCTAAATACAAGTTTTCTTTTAGCAAACTGCTTCTTATGAGTCTGCATACTCCAGTTAGCGATTAATTTATTCCTAAAATTGTTATTCCAATAATCGATTCATCGTGATAAATTTATGCCGACACCTTCATCACTGGTCTGGCTCCCAGGACGTCCGCGGCCGTCTGCTCTCTGCCCAGTCGTCCGTCCAGCAGCTTCGAAAGCAGCTTTCAGACTCCGATTCGTCCAGACGAGACTCGGAGCAGCGGAACCAGGCGCTGCAGCGGGAAAGAGACGCAGCTCAGCGAGAGAGAGAGAACGCCCAGAAAGAGAAGGACCGTCTGAAGCAGGACCGGGACGCGCTGGCCAGGTCAGGGGTCACCGTCTCCTCCTCACCGTTTCATCCTGACGGAGTTTTAACTCCGTGATTCCCGCCCGCAGCGAGAAGGCGAAGCTGGAGCAGAGCGTCCAGGCAGCGGAGAGCAGCGTCCAGATGCTGCAGATGGAGCGCGAGAAGCTGCAGCTGGCGCTGCTGGCGGCTCAGCGAGAGCGAGACGGCGAGAGGGAGGAGAAGGAGGCGGCCAATCAGGAGAGAGACCGGGCCAAAGCTGAGACCCAGAGGATGTGAGCAGGATAATCGAACCTGGACGTTACTAATCCTCACAGTTTTACAGCAGCGAGCAACAAGACGCAGCGGAGAGCTTTCAGCACATTTCCAGACTGCAGCTGCTTCTTTAGCTAGTGAAAGAAACACAGTTAATTAGAAAAGCCTAGCAACCGGATTAGGATTAGGGCCACTTTAAGAAAAATCCCTAATTCTGACTTTAATCTCTGAACTTTAATTCAATCTGTATTAAAATACAAAAAAATATTCAAAAACTATTTAAGATGACTGAGAATAAGGGCAATTGTAGGTAGAAAAGAAAGGAGGAGTAAATTTCTGCCAAAAAAACGTAATTAAGACATTAATCTCAGAAATCTTCTTGTAAAAATGTAAAATTTCTGAGCTCAAAAAAAAAATCAAAAATATTCAAGAAAAATATTAATTTTAGGGTTATCTTCACATATTCTCTAGAAAAAAAAACATGGACATTTTCTGAGCTCATAAAGTAGAACAAGTTTGACTTTGGGAAATTTTCTGAGTTTCAAAAGTCAAAAATCTTCTACTTTTGAGTTGTTATATGTCAGTTATTGTTAGCATATAAAAAATAATCGCAAAGCTGCTCCTTCCTAGCTATTGGATTTGTAAACCTGCACTTTGTCCACAGTGAACCCCAGCCCCAGATTTATTTGGTAGATTTGAGTTTTAAGGCTTGATTAGCCTGATGGCGCATAAACAATTTAAACAATTCTGATTCTGAGAAAAAAGCCAGAATTCTGAGATTAAAGTCGACATTTTGGGATTAAAGTCAGAATTATATGATGCTGTAGCAGAGCCTTTGTCGATAGAAAAAAATGAGTAAATTTCCACCTAAAAACGTCTAGAAAAAACTTCGAAATTTCTGAGTTTGAAAAGTCAAAACTTTGCTAGAAAATTCTGAACTTTTGAAATTAATCTCAGAAACTTTCTAGAAAAACACAAACATTTGAGTTTCAAAAGTATTTTTTTTTTTAATTTCTGAATTCAAAACCATTTTTTTATTTCTAAGTTTCAAAAGTAAAAAAAAAATTGAAATGTTTTAGTTTCAAGTCGGAAATTTTCATATTTTTAAAAAAAATTTCTAAAATTAAACTCATGATATCAGTTTTTTGGCAGAAATTTACTCCTTTTTTATTAATCTACATTGACCCTGAAATGCCGTTATAAAATCCTGAGATTAAAGTCAGAATAATTTTTTTTCAGTGGCCTTTATCGTGTTTCGTACTCAAAGCAGCTCTTGAATCAAAAAATTAAAATTAAATAAAAACGAGCTTTAAAGGATTACTACCACCCAGACCTGTTGTTGTCCTGACTGGCCTCCATCTTGTGTGTTTTGCTCCGTTCAGACAGAAGCAGCGGGATCTGAGTGAGAGCCGAGCATCGGCTCAGAGAGGAGAGCTGTCTGCAGTGAGGGAGAGCCACCAGCAGGGGGAGGTAGAGAGGCAGCTTCTGCAGCGCGAGAAGGCCCAGCTGTCCGAAGCGCTGGCTCGGGTAAGGGGCAAACATCCATGTAGTAGAATCTCTGCATCTTTGTGTTTTTGACGCGTCTTTTTCCCCGCAGGCCGAGAGCTGCAGCACTGAGCTGTCACTGCAGCTCAGCAGGCTGCAGTCTGAGGAAGCGGCGCTCAGGGACTCTCTGGCAAAGATGGGCGGCATGAACGAGGCGCTGGCCCAGGACAAGGTGGACCTCAACAACTACATCCTCCAGGTGAGGGCCCCCTGCTGGGCCTTTTAGGAAGTACATCCTGCTTGAGTACGAAGCCCCCTAGTGGACATGGAGGAAACTTTTCCTTTTGCCTTCCCTCTCAATAAATTAGCAATAACCCTTTGAACCAGAATTAGAGATGACTAACTGCTGAAAGCTTTAATTGGATTTTAGACAATTAAATGTTTACTTTGTCATTTATAAACGGAACTCAATTATTTATCTGTACTTTTAATATTGTATAAAGGGGCTTAAATGGAAAATCTGCAGAATTTTTCTGTCTGATTAATTGTCAGAACAACCAACAGAATAATTGATAACTAAAATAATCGTAGTTCTAGTTTATGACATGACAAGAAGAAGCAGTAAAGTTTGTGTTTATAGTTGCTCTGTCATCCATCACGGCCCGGTTTCGTTGTTTATTCGTCTCTCAGCTGGAGGAGGAGAAGCGCGTCCTGCTGGCTCAGCGCCGCGAGGCGGAGCAGGAGCGGCTGACCATCAGGGACGAGCTGGTCCGTCTGGAGCAGGACCGGCTGGAGCTGGACGCCGGCCGCGTGGCGCTGCAGCAGGCGCTGCAGGACGCCGAGCAGAGCCGGGCCGGGACGGAGAGCGAGCTGCAGAGTCTCAGAGCGGAGAGGCTGCGGCTGCAGCAGAAGGTGACCCAGGTACCGAACCGGGTCTGTTGTTTACAGGTCCAGACAAGCAGGAACAGAACGTCACAATGTTTACATATTTACCAGGAATGGACCAGATTTATATCTACTTTTCCAGACTTCATTCTCCAGCTGAATATCTAAATATGATTTTGTTTTCTTCCTTTTGTTCCTTCTTTTATTTCCAGTGTTTTTCCCTTTATTTTCTTTGTATCTTTTTTATTTTCTTTGTATCTTTTTGTCCTTTTCTTTTATTCTTTCCTATCTTTTTGCTGGTTCCACATTTAAAGCCTGACAGATGTAGAAATCCCAATGGTCAATTGTAATATTTTTATTTTGATGTAAAACTCTGAGGATTCTGGAGAAACTCTGGAAGATCTTCCCGGATCCAGAGGAACTCGTGACCTTTATTTCCTGGGTTTTTCTCTCCGTCTGTCGGCAGCTTTGTGCCGAGGTTGCGTCTCTGGGCTCGGAGCTGAGCCTGGCCCAGGGGGAGGGACAGAAGAATGAGGCGGCGCTGGAGGAGGCGGGCCGCGGTCGGGCGGATCTGGCCCGGGACAAAGCGGCTCTGGTGGTCCAGCTGACGGCGTCTGAAAGAGAGAACTCGGCGCTGTCAGAGGAACTGGCTGCTTTCAGGTCACAGCTGATCCATGAAAACCCTGAAGCTGTAGCTTCACCAGCTTCTCTAAAATAGATCGGCTTTGTTACTTCATTTCTTTGAACCTGCAGGTCTGAGCGGGAGTCCCTGGAAACGGGTCTGTTTGAGGCGCAGCAGCAGCTGGCGCTGGTCGTGTCCCGCAGAGATCAACTGGAGGCCGAGAACCAAGCGCTGAGCGCCCGCTGCGAGACGGCCGCAGGTGAAAACCCAGAGCAACAGAACCGGCGCCTGGAACACGAGTCAGCCGCCACCGCAACTATGAGACAATAAACCAATAACAGCATATATATCGCTGTAGACACGTGATCAATATCGACAGATGACATGTGGCATGTAGAATAATCAATGATGTCACCAAACTCTGATCCAGAACTGCAAAGAATTCTGGGAGATGTAGATGGAGGAAAGAGTTTAGCTAAGCAGTGACAAGAACTAACTCCCTCTGCTCTCTGGTTACCTAGCAACTCATTCATTCTTTGGTTACCTAGCAGCAATCTGTTGCGTAACCGCCAAAGCAGCAGTTTAAAGTTTCTCCTCATAACTGCTTAAAAATAAATAAAAAAACAGCGTGGAATAAAAACTGGAAAAACCAGGAAAGCTCATGATACCAGTTTGGTGCTATTTCAGATGGTTAAAACAAGAAAACCAATCAATAATTATCAATATTGACTGATATGAAATATTTATATCATAATTTGTTTCTCAGCCGTGTTGTAACTATAGCAACCGTTAATTCAAATTCAATCGTCAGTCACAAACTTTGCCATTTTCACCAATCATCACAACGTTTGCATGAATCTTGACCATTCACCTTAAAAGCACATGAGTCAAACTCAAGGCCCGCGGGCCAAATCCGGTCCACCACAGGGTTTTATGTGGCCATTTGTACTCTAGAGAGTCACATAAATACAACCTTAAATATTATTTTATCTATTAAATCACTCATTCAAATTAAAGGAGTTCTGATTTCAATCAATTTCAATCAAAATACTGACACCCTCAATTGTGAATTTACTGCAAATTTTTCACATCAATGGTAAAACATCAGGTTTACATGATGCCAACTCTCACCTGCTGGTGGCAGTATTTTTTTCTCAGCCTTTCTTGATGCCAATTTATATTCTGTGATCGACACGGCGATCAATACAAAAGATCATAGTTAATATCATGCATAAGCAAGTAGTTTGAAATTATCTCCACCAATCAGTAATTTTTATTTTTTTTAAAAATCACTAGAACAAACAAACAAATCCTGGAGGGACGACCACTGTGACAAGACGTTTATTATTCTCAAGAGGTGCTTACTAAGATGCAGACTCAAATATCAGTACATTCTGGCACAAAAACTCACCAAAACATCGCAGCATCCTGGAGGGATTAACCAGTGTGAGAATGTGAGTTGAGCGAGACTTAAATTGTCCACCTGGATGTTTTCTAGCTGAGCTGAAGCGGTTGCGCTCAGACGATGCGATCGCCCTGGCGCAGGCAGAGAGAGAGAAGCAGACTCTAACTCAGTCCCTCGGCGCCGCGCAGCTGGAGGCTCAGCAGGCTTTACGCAAGGCCATCTCCGAGCATCAGGAGGAGGTGGAGAGGCTGGTCTCAGAGAAGGCGAGAACCCCAAACACTTCAACATGTTGGTTTGGAAGTATAACCCATTGACGGGCTCTCAGTGTGTGTTCTGCTGACCTTTGCGCTGCAGGAAGTGGTGCGTCACAGCTTGCAGATGGAGCAGGAAGCAGCTCTGAGGCGCTGCAGGCAGGAGATGGACGACCAGCAGCAGAGAGCGAAGAGAGACAGAGAGGAGCTGCAGGAGCAGCTGAGGGCTCTGCAGCACGACCGAGACCAGAGTCTGCTGCAGGCCGAGACGGAGAAACAGCAGGTCTGACAGCCACTGCTGCTGTGAGGCTCATAATCCTCACATTCAATCCACTTTTCATCATCTATGTCACATGTGTCAAACTCAAGGCCTGGGGGCCAAATCTGGGTCAACATGGCTCTTTATATGGGCCTCTAAACTCATCATAAATACAACCTTTAAGATAACAATTGTGTGGTAAATATTATCAATCAAATCAATGCAGCTTTTATCTGTTTACTCCTAAATTGCATCAGTCAGTCCCACCAGTTTTCACAGAAATTCACGCAAAATCAACAGATATGCACTTTATTTCTCACTAATGGATAATTGTGAGTTTATTTCAAATTTTCAGCAAAAATAATCGTAATTACGTAATGCTAATTCTCATCAGCAGGTGGTGGTATATATATATTTTTTCCACTACACTGCTGCCTCAGTCTGCAACAATCATACATGAGTGCAAATATTACAAAACTCCTTGCAAATATTTCTAAATATTTCATTTTTATTGCAAAAAATCATGAAAACAATTGTAAAATCCTGAAAGGACTTTTAGATGATGTTCATTGGTTACGTAATTTTAAGCGCATATCAAATGAGGCAGCTATTTATTAATATTTAGTGGGTTTTATCAATCCGTTCTGGCACAATCGGTGCTTGGGAACATTCATGATCTCGATGTGGAACAAAATAAAAACGAGTTGGTTTAAATCCAAGTGAGCTGTTAAACTCTTCCTCCACAGGCGCTCTCGCTGAAGGAGGCGGAGAAGGCGGTGTTGTGTGACAGAGTGTCGGGTCTGCAGGCGGAGCTGTCGGCTGCAGCTCTGGAGGCCGAGCGGACGGCCAGAGAAGCAGCTCAACTCAAAGAGCAGGAGCAGGTGACAGTTTATCTCCAGTTGCTCCTGCGGCTGGTGGCGGTTTTAGTGTCTGATTATGATTTATCGATTAGTCGGATTAAAAAAAATTGACACATTATGCTGATTTTTCATTGAAGTCTTTTTTTTATACAATAAATTTAAATAAACAAATTCCTTTTTAAATCAGAAAATTATCCTTTTCTTTCCTAAAACGCAACAGCACAGCTTTTGTGAACATGTGATCATTTGTAGCAGAGGATGCGTCTGCAGCTAAATAACACTCCAAACGCTCAGCATGTGAGAAGCTCAGGCCTTTTCTGCAACGGATCATCAATATTTATGATCTGCTGCTGATCTGTTGACTGTTTTTGGATAAACTGATTAACTTGCCGGGAGATTTCCTTGCAGAAGTTGAACCTGGTGAAGCTAAAACTTCACCAGGAGTGAACACCGAGGAGTTTTGTGTTTAACATGTTTACAGACAAAGTTTATGTTTTTTATCTTAATTACAAAATGTTCATATTTTTTTACAGTTTTGGCTGAATTACTGCTCTGAGAGTGTTCTTCTTCCAGCAAATTGCCTTTTTTTGGAGTCCATATAGTCCAGCTTACGATTAATCAATTAGTAAAATATATCATTAATTGATTTGTCGCAACCAGTCCGATTAATCGTTTCAGCCCGACTGCTGTTTCAATCTAACAGATTAAAAAACCTACTGACTCAGATTTTTTATTTTCAGATCAGAGTTGGCGCTCTGACCAGTGAGCTGCTGGAGCTTCGCTCTCGGCTGGACGAGGCGACGTCGGCTCATCAAAGGGAACTCCACGCTCTGCAGGAACTCTGCACCGATCTGCGCTCGCGAGCCGACGTCGCTCTCAAAGAGGTAAATGACACGACGCAGAAGAAAACCCGTGTAGAAAAGTGCTGCTCATGCACAAAGTTTCCTCAGTTTCACTTTGTTCCGGGTCTGTAAAGAAGCACCTTTTGCCATCCAGTCGTTAATCTAAAAATTAACCAACGGATCAAGCACAACTCAAAACTCATCTGTTAGCCTTCACGCTTTAACTTTTTAGTTTTTTTGTGTGTTTATAGACATTTTTTTACTGTTTAATTTGTGTTTTTAATGTAAAGTGTCCTTGGGCGTTTTGACAAATGAAAATGCAATATAATAATAATAATTACTACTATTACTAAGGAGTTAAGTTGAGCAGAAAGGGCTGAACTCATGTTGATGTTGGAAGTATGTTTTTTAATTGCAAATGCTTCTTTTGCTGCAAACGATCAAAAAGAATGCAGTTATTGCATTTTAGGCAATAAAATGTTTAAGGAATTGAATTACTTCTTTATTAACATTTTTATGTATGTTTAATATTGCATTCAAAAAAGCTTAAGCTGTTAAATAATAATTCTTCGAAATGTGCCAATTTTTTTAACCGACTTAGAGTCGGAATAATTCATTGATAAAATAATCTGTAGTTTCAGCCCTGCAAGATTTTAAACTCAAAACTTACCATCTTTAAATCGCCACAGTTGTTTAAAGTTAATAATGTGACATATTGGTGAAACAAACCAACAAACCATGATACTGACACAATGTTTTATAGCAGGAATTGCTATTGGGAATAATGAGCCTTTATTGATATTTTTTTAATAATTCGGCTTTCCCTGCTTTTGTGCACCGCAGATTAAATTTTTTCATACTTGCTTATTTTGCTTTGGTCCTTAGGGTCTGTTGTTTCTCGATATTTTAAATAAAAGACTTTGCAAAATGCTGAAAATGTGAAACACTCCTATGAGTACCTGCACCAATGGACCAGTTGCCGTGACGATGAAGGAACGCATTGGTTGTTTCTCCAGTTGGAGCAGTGCAGAGCTTCTCTGTCGGCGGTGGAGGAGAGCCGAGACCAGGTGAGGCGGAGCCTGCTGGAGGCCGAACGCCGTCTGAGCCAGACCCAGGAGGCGTCGGAGAACTGCAGGAGGGACGCGGCGGAGCAGCGGCGTGCCCTCAGTGACATCACGAAGGAGAGGGACGCTCTGAGCCAGTCCAACACTCAGCTGAGAGGAACGCTGCGCAGCGCGGAGACGGAGAGGATCAGGTGAGAGAGCGGAGACAGGTGTGTTTACAGAGGGGAGGGTGTTTGTTTCTCAATGTGTGTGTGTGTGTGTGTGTGTGTGTGTGTGTGTGTGTGTGTGTTAGTGTGAAGCGGCAGTGTGAGGAGAAGGAGCAGAGGCTGGCTGTGCTGGAGGAGAACCTGTCGTCGTCTCAGAAGGAAGTGACCGAGCTGCGCAGCTGTCTGAGAGAGGTCGAAAGGTCGCGCCTGGAGGCTCGGCGGGAGCTGCAGGAGCTCCGCAGGCAGGTCAGAAGACCTACATCATAGATATTTTATTTTATTTTGCTTCATTTGACAGGGTAGGATATGTCTCTACATTTTTTGCATGAAATAATTTTTAGATAATTAGATTTGCTCAGTTCTGCGTGTTTTAAGGTCCTTTAGGAATTACCATTTTTGGTCTTCTGTCACTTTAGATCCTAACAAACTTCTGCTGACTCTCGCGATATATGGTACAAGGTTGTAACAGAAAATACTGTGCTGTTGTTACAAATGAAAATATTGGACTCACAATTCAACGGATGTGCAAATGGACGTATAAAAATGTACAAAATGTAACTTTTACATAATAGGTCTGCTTTAAAGGCTCAGTTTGCAGGATATTCTGTAAATCACAGTTTCCTGGATGTTTTCTTTGCTCCAGCTGAAGGTTGTAGATGCAGAGAAGGAGCAGAGAGGGAGGGAGGTGGCAGAGCTGCAGACTCGTCTGGTTCTGGAGGAGCAAAGAGAGGAGGAGCGAGGGAAGGAGGTCTTCTCCCTCAAGCAGAAGCTTGCTGAAGCTGAAACAGCCAGAGAGTCCATCAAGAAGGAGGTGAGGACAGCGTGTTTCACTGCCTCTCTCTGTCCTCTCAGCGCTGTGTTAATGTTCAGCTCTGTGCCAGCTCGCCCTGACCCAGAGGCGTCTGACGGAGTCCGAGTCCGGCTGGCGCAGCTGTGAGAGAGAGCTGACGGCTCAGCTGCAGGACGCCCGCGGCTGCGAGAAGAAGCTCCAGGACGAAGCCAAGAACCTGTCGCTGCGCGCTCAGGCCGCCCACGACGCCGCCGCCCTGTCCGGCCTGCAGCTGAGCGAGGCGCAGGGCCGGCTGGCCGCCACCGAGGCCGAGCTCACCCGGGCCGAGGCCGCCAGGAGGGATCTGGAGTTTCGGCTGAGCGGCCTCCAGTCGGCGCTGACCCGGACGCTGGGCATCGGGGCCAGCGGCAGGGGCTGCAGGGGGCGGAGTCCGGGAAGCAGCTCCACGTCACCGGGCAGCGTGTCGCGCCACCACAGCATCTCGCCGCTGCGCTCCTCACTGTCGCCACCTAAAGGTCAACAGACGACATGTTCTGGTCACTTGAGTGAAGTTTGTTGTCTTGTTAATGTGCTGAGAAATTACGACAAGATGGAGTGGAAGATACGGCTGAAAAATGCATCACGATATCAACATTTCATTTAAACATTAAAATATATGTTTCAAATACCAAAACATATATTTGAAACACATATTTCAAATATATGTTTTAAATATTTGAAATATCTAAAACATTTCAAATGTTTTAACTATCTGAAAACCTATCAAACTATTGCGTGACCGCTCCTGTTTTATCCAGTTTTTGCTTCGCGCCGTTCTTTTTTTTCATTTTTAAGCAAATATCCGGCACTGTGACGAATCCTGAAACTGTTGCTGCCCATGTTACTCATCAGGTTGTTGCTAGGTAACCACGAGTTACTCGGCAGGTTCTCGCTAGGCAACCGAAGAGTGAGAGAGTTAGTTAATGCCACCGACTTTGCTTTTTTGACTGTGAGAAGTTGAGTGCCAGGGCTGTTCTAATAGGAGTTCAGTGAAATTATTAACAATTATATTATATGTATTATCTATTGTTATTGATTTATGGTCCGGTCTACAACAACGCCAATCATTTTTACTAATTTAGGCATCAGTTTTGAGCCTGAGCTCTGTGCACTCTAGGTACTATTTGTCCATCAAAACCAAAAAACTTTAGAGTGAACAAACTAAAGGCGGATGAAACTTGCATGGTAAGTTGGTGGATTACACAGTACAAAACAGGTCAATATTTAGAAGATCTTATTGTAAATTTGATGAGCAGTGCAGGAATATGTTGATTTATTTTCACAAAATGTTGCAGCACAAAGTGAAGTTAACTCTGGCTGTGACCGACGCAGAGTTTCGAGGAAGCACGCCGGACAACACGCTGGGTTCTGGTGCTGTTTCTCCAGAGAGAGGCGACACGCCGCTGCCTCAGTCTGAGCTCGACCCAGATTCCCTGAGAAGCGGCCTCAGAGATTTCCTCCAGGAGCTGCGGGACGCACAAAGAGAAAGGGTAACACACTTGCAGCACAACAGCAAAGCCTCACGAATCATTATTGTTTTTTAATTTCTTGGAAATATTTTGTTTTGCTGATTTTGCAGGATGACGCTCGCTGCCAGCTGGGGGTCCTGCAGCGGGAGCTGGAGGAGCTGAAGGGGGAACGTGGCTCTGCTCAGAGCCGCTTCTCTCTGCTGCAGAGCTCTTTGCAGGAGCTACAAGAAGGTTCAAGAAATATAGGGCTGCAACTAACTAATCAATTAGTATATTGATTATTCTCATGCTTAATCAGATGAAAAATGTACACATTCTACAGATTTTTTATTTAGTCACTTAAGTATTTTTGCACAGTATTAGCAATGAATTTAAAGCTCTTTATGTGCCGTACAATGGCTGCTGGAAAAGAGAAGGGCTTTGTGGTTGATTTACCATTCAGATTGTTGGTTGTGCAGGAGGCCTTTCTTCTGCTTTTCTAACATGAACCATTATTTAAATATGCATCTGTGTAGCTGAGTTGGAGGCGTGGCCAACAGCAGCTCATTTAAATTTAAAGTGACAGGAAACAGCTGGCTCTGAAAGGAGCTCACAACAGGCAGAACTGACCAGACTAAAATCTAATTATCTGTTTTGTGTAGACCATTATTTCACCTTTACGATGAAATAATGCTCAGAGTTGGTTAACTCCTGCGATGTTTCATTCAGTGAGGCGTGGGCTGGATGAGCGTCTGACCACCACTCAGATCCTGCTGCAGCAGCAGGAGGAGGCGGTGAGGAGAGGAGACAGAGACAGGAGAGCCCTCTCCGACCGGGTGAAGGAGTTGGAGCGATCGCTGCAGTCCTCAGAGGCGGATAAGAAGCACACCCAGGTACACGCTCTTCTTTACGCAATCACTCTCACAGCCGGGGATCACGGCCGACCTGCCGTCGCCATATGGCTGCACCCAACAGTGGATTTATTAAAGTGAGCTGTCAGGAGTTGGAATAACAACAGATGTCACCCTGTGCTGCCAACACCTTCCACAATGATTCACCTCCTGCACCACAGGAGGAGCAGACACAATGCAGCCCAGGACGAAGCAAACCCAACCAACGTGAACTCTGTGCTCCTCGCTCCTCTGCAGGATCAGCTGAACAAGCAGCGGGCCGCCGAGGCGCGTCTGGAGGCGGAGAGGAAGCGCCTGCGGGAGGCGCTAGAGGCAGCCGAGGCTCGGGCCACCAGGGTGGAGCTGGGGAGGCGCAGCCTGGAGGGGGAGCTGCAGAGACTCAAGCTGAGTCTGGGGGACCGTGAGGCCGAGAGCCAGACGTCCCAGCAGCGCCACGACGCTCTGATCAAACAGGTCTGCAGAAAAAGAAACGCATCTGCAACTCTGAAACGGCCGGAAGCAGCTTTACAGTCCGACACAACGCAAACGTTTTTTAAATGTCTTTATCAGTCCGTCTCCAAGTCTGGCGCTCAGCGGAGCGGGCATGGATGTCTTCTCTCCATCTTTCTCTGCACATTTCCTGTTCAAATATTAAAAAAGAAAAAAAAATCTTTAGAATTTGGCTGCTTTTTACTCATTTTCTCGACATTTTTAAGAGCTTCCTGTCTATTCAACATATTCCCGTGTATTTTAATGACAGTGGGGACATGCTGATTTCAATTCATTTTAAACTAAATCAGTGACAATTCAAGACTTTGTCAGGATGTAAACTCGGTTCATGGATTGCTTTTGCATCTTCTACCTGCTGCAGGTTGCAGAGAAAGAAGCTCGTGTTTCCCAGCTGCAGAGGGACGTCGACAGGCTGAGTCAGAACCTGCTGAAAGCTCAGGAAGGTGAATCTGCTCTTAAGGAAAAGGCCGCCTCCCTCAGCCAGACCCTCCAGGAGGTGACGGCCTCCCACAGCGGCACGCAGAGCCGCCTGCTCGCCCTGCAGAAGACGCTCGGCTTGGCTGAGCAGGACAAGAGGCTCCTGCAGGTTCGTGGGTCCGATTGAAGGAAGGCTGCCTGTGAACAAACTGTTAATTGAAATTTGATGGATGTTTTGCTTTGATTAGGAGCGACTGGATGAAGCACGGGCAGCGCTGGCTGAAGGGAAGAGAAACATGGCTGCCCTTACTGAGCGCGTGCAGAACCTGCAGAGTGAGCTGAGCCAGAGCGAGCTGCGGCGAGAAGAGCTGGAGGCCGAGCTCAGCAGCACCCAGGAGGTCGGAGAGATTAGCTTCTCTTACAAATTTTCTCCTCACGTCAAAAAAACACAACTTCACAGTTGCCCTGTTTCCATTGAAAGAGAAATGAAATAAAAATCACATGTGAAAAAGCTTGTTCACATGATAAATCATTAAAAATCATGGAAGTGACGAATGTAAACGCATGAGATTATATTCATACTTCAGCCTTGATGATCAGAGGAGACGTCGGCATCTGATTCAGGCGTTGGAGTGACAAGTTGCTTGGACTTGGCAGCGACTATTTATGCGCCGTTTTGGAGAAACTGCAGTTTACAGAAAAGCTATGGATTCAAGTTCAAATGATGCACAACCTTTTGTGAATTGTCTAAAGGTCTGGTGGAGCCAGCTGTCCGAAAAAAACAAAAACAAACCATCATCCTCTTGCCACTTCCTGCCGTCGTCTTTGTCATTTTCGCCAGTAGTAACATCCTGTTGTTGATCATGTGACTCAAATGCTTTTTACTGAGCGACGTTCTTCTAATAAGCAAATTTATTTTTGTAAATTCAACTTTATGGCTAATGAAGGTGAGTGACACAGAGTTTCTTCAGAAGAAGTACGAGTCTGCGTTCTCCTCTCAGGCTCTGCGCCAGCGGTCGGCCAGCCTTGTGGAGGTCCAGCGGAGCGCCCAGCTGGTCCAGACGGAGCGGGCCGTCGTAGAGGAGCGACTGCGCGCGCTGCAGAGGGCGGTGGCTCTGCTGGAGACGGAGAAGAAGGATGCAGAGAGGCAGGCGGTCAGGCTGGAGAAAGACAAGAACGCACTGAGGAACACGCTGGATAAGGCAAGTCCTGGTTCACTTCCTCTACAAGACGTGGCGTTCAGGTTTCTAACAGCTAAACGTGAACCACGTCAGGTTGAACGTCAGAAGCTGAAGTCCGAGGAGGGCAGCATGCGGCTTTCTGCAGAGAGGAGCCGTCTGGATCGCTCGCTGAACACGGCAGAGCAGGAACTTCAGGAAGCGCAGCAGCAAATACTGATGCTGCAGGTGAGGATGAGGCGCAACAACAGATTCATCAGAAATGAAACCAATAAGCAGAATAAAGCTTCACCAAACTGCTGCTAAGCAGTGACTGCAGGGGGGAAGGCTGGTCACCTGGCGTAGCAATTAAATCTCAAATATTTGTCGCACCAGAGCCAACTTCAGACTTTTAACTGATTTTGTTTTTCATGCTTCCTTTTCTAAAAAAGAAATTACAAATGACAGGAAATATTTTCAAAAAATGGCTTTTATTTCAATCTATCATTCTGTGATGTGTGTTATGGAGTATGAAGGCCAGGTGAGAAGAAATGTGGTTTAATTACGAGAAAACCATCATAATATCAGAGTAAAGACAATTTTAGCAGAAAAAAGTCTTAAAATTACAAGAAAAAAGTTGTTTTAATGGCAAAAAAAGCTTGTATATTTTATTTTTTTTATTTTTTGTGCTGGAGTTCTCATAAAATAACTACTTTATTCTCCTAATATTAAGACTTTATTCTCATAATTAAAGAATAAAAAAAAAATCTGCTGATATTCTAAAGATTCGCCTTGAGTTGAACTGAAGCTTTAAAACATGCTTGTGAAACAAGATGGCCGCCCACGGGGTGCTGACATCACTCTGAATTATCAAAACTCAAAAAGTGCATTGGCAGGAAAAAAGAAAATTCCAAATTTTCCAAAAAATTTCATTTTCACCAAAAATATGATTGATTGATCAAATCGATTCATCGCACAGCTCTAGTGGAAATCTCAGCTGGCTAAGGAAAAGCAAACAAATGTTCGACGTTAAGAAAAATCTGGATTCTTACATCAGCTTTTTACACTTGGGAGGCATATAATTATCCACTCACAATCTGCTGTGAAAAAGCAGGAAAAGAGGAGCTTTATTGTCCCAGGTAATACAGACATCTGAGATCAATATGTTTAATATTAACGCTTGTTTTTCCTTTCAGTGTGCAAGAAAACATTTTCAAATTCTCCAGAAACTGAGTTTAATTCCTGTCATTTTTAGGTCATATTAACTTTTTTTTTTTAACCCACCACAGAAAGGCCACAAACAAGTGAATGGGAAAACTGCAGGAAGTTTTAGTGGAATTCAGAATCTATTAAGTTGTTGATTTCAAGGAGATTTAGTGCCTCAGACATTTCCTCATTTAGTCAAACGTTTCCCAGGCTGCAGAAATGTTTGTGAGGGGAAACTATACCAGTTAAAGAAACCTCAAAAAGACAATCAGTATTGCATTTTTGTTTATTCCTGGAATCTGAAAACTTTCTTTGTGCAGGGGAAAGAGAAAGTTTAGACACCACCCTGTAATGACGGTAGATCCTGTCAACTGAAAACAAGCAGTTTGTTAGAAACAATGAAAGTGTGGGAATGAGTTTCCTTGTGGCAAAACATTTTATTTTATCTTATCAAACAATTTAGACATCAGTTTGATGTGACAACAACTAGTTACAGACGGTCAACCTCAGCTCATGTTGAAATAATGATTTAAAAGGCATCGATTGTACGTTTTGGATGTTTTTATGCTTCCATTTGGATCTAAAATGCTTCTTAAAAAAATCCCAGATGGTTAAGAAACACTGAGTTGCTGTTTTTACAATAGGTTAATGTTATTTCGTGTCTGGAAAATGAGCTGTTTCAAAAACCAGAGTCACATTAGACTTATGTGCCGTTACCTAGCAACACCAGGACAGCAGAGCCCGTCACCTAGCAACCCAAGAATGTCACTTTAAAATCCTGCTAAGGATTTAAAGTGACAAGACGCCCAAAAGCAACTCAGACTAAAATCAGACTAAAATCTTAATAATCTAAGAATTATTTTGTACAAAAAACGTAATAAAAATGGTGTTTTTTTTTATATAGCCCATTCCTAACCTGTTGAAGAAAGTTAGGGTTTTACAGATAGGTCATCTGTAAAAACACTCCGTGCGGATTAATTGGATCACTTCATGGGTAAATGGACGCCACGTTTCCTATCGTTTTGACTTCACGTTGGCCTCCTGTGTGTTTTCTCCTGAGCAGACGCAGCTGGCTGACATGGAGCACTCACACAGCCTGTGTGAGAGTTTGGTGCAGCAGCGTGACGAGGTCCAGCGGGAGGCCGAGAAGATGAGGAGCAGCCTCCGGGATGCGGAGCGGACGCTGGGCACCAGGGAGCGAGCTCACCGCCACCGGGTCAAAGGCCTGGAGGAACAGGTGCCCGAGGGCGTCTTCGTTGTTTTCCACGGAAAATAATTGCTTTATTTGCAAATTTATACGCAGGACACGCAAAAGCACAGCAGCTGCTTCTCCAAAAATAAAAAACAAGTACACAGTCCAAACTGACACGTTGCTAAAACAGCTTAAAAGGAAACATAACAGATGTCTAATGGGCTGAACCAGCCTCTAAACTGGGTAAAGCTGGGTACTGGTTATGTCGTAAAGCCTAACGGATCCTCATTGTTCCAGCTTTGTAAACATTCTGCCACTTTCATCTACCCTGCTGTTTCCAGACACTGAAACCCAGAAATATAAAACCTGTCTTTCGAAACCGTTGTGGAAACCAGACATTATCTGTAAGTGTTACCAATCAGTGATTAGATTCAACAGGTAAAGGTGACACTAAATGCTTCCCAGTTGGGACTTTGACTCTTTAAAAACTGCAGAAGATGACTGAAACAGGGTCTAATAAATTAGCTGCAGTTGGAAACTTTAAGATAGAAAGACAACAAAACTAGGAAATGATTCACTCACTGATCAACTTTTCAGTTTGCAAACAACACAAAGACTCCCTGAGATTGAATTATCAGGACTAAACCCAGAACCATTTATCTCTTCCACTTTAAAATGATGCACTACTTTGTGGCAGACATTGACTATTGTGGATGTAACATAATTAAATGTGGGGGATATCACATTTCCAAGCACTTTATTTGTATCTCTAACTCCTTCTGAAGTACTTCATCTAGTAATACTTTACTTTATTTAGTCATTTATTCTTGTTTAAATGCATTAAAAGTCTGATAAAGATGCCGTTTAATCATAACGGAGTCTGTAAAAGCTGCCCTCTCTTCCCCGTGTCTCCCACTCCAGGCTGGATTACAGATTATAGTCATGTGATCAGTCCTTCAGATTAAAATGCCACATCTTTGTTTCTCACTTCAGGTTTCCACGCTGAAGGAGCAGCTGCAGCAGGAGATTAAGCGACGGCAGCCGTCTCTCCCGGCATCGCTGCTGTCCAAATGAGACGCAGCTCAGAGAGGAAGAAACTGATTCAGGGAAAACTCCTCGCTAATGTAAAAACTCTAACTCAAATTAATCCGTACTGTGACTCCAAACGCAGCTTACTGTGGCTGTGGAGATCATTTTTGATTCTTGAGGTGCTTCCCTGACGCTTGGAGCAGCAACCGACAACCAAACGAAGCACAATCATGCGAGAATGCCTTAAAACCTCCAGCAAACCACTAATCGCTCCTTAAACATCTGGAATCGGTCCTGGCTGAACATCTTCTCAAACTTTCTGCTGGTTTTTATGAAAAAATTAAAATCGTTTCAAGATTTCTCTGCTGAGTTTGGACATTTGGCAGGATTTAAAATTTTTAAGATTATTTACAATCATTAAAGGACAAAGAATATGTATTTATAAGCACCATAAAGTGAAGTGCACTGTTTGTTCTCGTAGAAACAGATTTAACTAATTATCTAATGTTGGATAAAACCCTATTTTATACTTTACTGCGTTATTTTTTTAGGAGCCAGTATTATTGTCCACATGTAGTTTTTTCCTTGCTGTACGAACACTGACGACAAACTACATCAGTCACATTTGAGTTTAAATGAATATTAAAGCCATGTTTTCTGGAGAGTGCAAGAAGAAATGTAGGAGTGGCAGCATCATGCTGTGGGGATGATTTTTATCACAGGTCCACATCAGCAGGGTTTCTCTTTTTGTAACAAGCATCGTCTTTGTTAGGATAAATAGATAAAATAAGTATGTCCATCTTAATACTTTTAGTACAGAAGGTAAAGATTAGAACTGCTTGGTTTGGTTTATGTGTAAAATCTAAAATTGGACAAATACTTGCATGAGTTGGAATAAGAAGAGGAAAATCTTAAAAAGAGCTATAAGATCACCTTGATAATTTACAATAAAAGGTGAATTTGTTCTTCTGACAGTTTGTATTTTATTACATCTTTCACACAAACTACTGAACTACCTGCAGGATTCCTATGCAGTCTTTAAAACTCTGGATTTAATGGGGGGTTTTTCAGTAAAGGATCTGGATAAATATAAAAAAAAGAAAATTGGGAATTGAATATTTTTAAAGTATCATTATATCCAGTAGGTGCAGTGATGTGATTCTCACATTGATTCGATTTAATTTGACATTATTTTATTTAGCAGTTATGCAGCCTTGGAAGACCCGAGTTGATGATGATCTAAATTGATGCACATTTTTCTTTTAAATGGATTATTTTACTACTTGTTTGGTCTCTACGGAGCCCCCTAGAGGACATGGAGGAATTTGTTTTCTTTTGCATTCTCTGGCAGTGACGTACTGATCAGTTCTTGCGGCATAATTGAATACTGTAAGCCTTTCTTGCAGTAATATAGCAGAAAGGCCTTAAATTATAACCTTTCTGCTATAATATAAGGCATTTGCATGTTATAAGGGCCTAGTCAAAGTGCACAACCTCACACTGAGCAGCTGGAGTTTAAACATTTTATTTTTTTCAGTTTTTATGGTGACATTTTTACAAAGCATTAGTACAGAGGTGGTGGTTGGACGGCCCTTCAGACCAATGATGCTGATGTTCTGCAGCATCTTGTCTCTCCTGATCATCTCTATTAATGACTGCTTTTCAACAAACGTACAGTACAAACACAAAATATGAGATTATTATGGCACAATGTTAAAGAAAAAGATAAAAAAAAAACAGGAATAAAATGAGTTTTCATGGTTTCATGTGCACCTCTAAAAGTTTTATAGCACCAGTGACTCGCATATCCGTCAGTGTTATTGTTGATCCCTCATAGTACACACAGGATCTACTGGGCAGACGTTAAAAAAAAAACAACAAAAATATTCAAAGTGCTTTTCGCACAAGAGTATGGAGCCGTACGGAGGAGTCGGGAGGGGAGAGGAGTCGGTATCCCGGCTGGCAGCGTTCCCGATCTGGATCAGCAGCCGCCGCAGCTTTTCCCACAGCTTCCTCCGAGCGACGTGCACTGACCACTCAGCGCCATCACACCGCAGCGAGAGAACTGATCACGGCACAGATCCGCTGAAAGAAAACGCACACAAAGAGGTCAGTTCATCGTCTAAGATGCGCCAAACTCGAGGCCAAATCCAGCTCGCCATAAATAGAACTTCAAGATGCCAGATAATTCCTAGTCTGATTTGATCATCTTTTCGCAGTTTTCTATTTCTAATAATTTTTTATAATCAGTTGAATAAATTCATAAAGGTGAAATGTTATGCTTCCTGGAGTAGGTTAGGAGAGCTAAATGGGTGATAAAAACACATTCATTAATTTTTTTTAAGCAAAATAATTGTTAGATAATGAGAGTCTGGTCAGTTCTGACTATTTTGGGCATCTTGTCATTTTAAAACCAATTAAGCTGCTGCTGGGCCCCCCAACTCAACATCATATGTGAAAGTGGCAGCAAACAGACGCGTAATTATACAACATTACATCTTTGAAAAACAGAAGTTGAGCCTCAAGAATGCAGCAAGTGGCTCCTGGTCAACAGTAAAACTTTTCCAGCAGCCATTGTACAGCGGTAAAACCAGCTAACCAAACGTTCTGGAGCCTTGCTGGGGTTGCTAGGTAACAGCGCAGTGTGACTCAACAATCAGGAGGTTTTTGAAACAGCTCATTTTCCAGACACCAAAATCATTAATACCATAAAATGGCTGGGTGGATTTAAGAACCCCTAAAGAACTGCGTGCTTTAGATCTGTTTCAGCTCCAGCACACCTGATTCAAATAACTGAATGGCCTTCCATGCAGCCATCAAATGCAGCAGAAGCCTGTTAATCAGCCATTCATTTAAGTCAGGCGTTTGGAAGCGCAGAGACAGCGCAGGGCGACTTGGACTTGGACCACTGGATTAAAGGAAGCAGTTTTGTGTTTCATTTGATGATTTGAAACAACTAGCATAAACTGTAGTCTAATGAAGCGCAGGCACTTAAAGTCTTTACTTAAAGATAGATAAACATCTTGTGTTAAAAGTGGTTGATCTCTGATTCATTTCCTGAGTGTTTCTGCTGATGAATGTGGCTCGTTTCACTAAAGAAGGTCGTTGCAGCCCCGTGGGACACATGGGTAATTTCTGGAGCAAAAAAGTTTTATTATCCCATTACTGTGCAGTTTGCGGTTCAGTCAGTGATGTCAGGATTTTCTACTCTGCAGCTCTGGACTCACCTCTGAGCAGTTCCTCATGTGCGCACACGGTCCTCATGCAGATCTCCTTGTTGATGACGTAAACTCGTCTCAAACTGAGCAAAGACACAAGGATTAAACATGTTTGTTTTTTTATTTAGATCTACATGATGAGAAAGCAGGAAATTGCTGTGAGATTATTTTATTTTCCTGTGTTTCATCTACTGCTGCTGTGCTCAAAAATATCAGTTTGTTTAAAATACCAAATATACTTTAAATATTGGCTTTCATTTCCTTTTCCCAAAATGCATTGGGAATATTGCACTTTGTACTCCAACTTCAATATGAAAAGAAATGTATCAAATTTGTTTTCAAATATGTGAGGAAAAATAAAATAGTGTTTCCATTCCTGTGAAACACTGTACTAATATTTAGATAAAAAATATGGCGCTAAATTTTGTTCAAAAATTTGAACAAAGTTTGTTCAAAAGAAGAAAAAAAAAATCTAAACTGAAAAAAAATTAGACTAAATAAAAGACAAAACTATGTTTTAGTTTCAAGGGGTTTTTTTTACATTCAATTATTTCCATTTCTTTTGAACAAACTTTATGGCCCCAATTTAGCTCCACAGAATAAGAGCTGCTTCAAATGTTTGTTTCATGGAGTTACCAAATTCTAGGAAATGTATTCTGGCTCTGGATAATTTAACTACGTTCCATAGTTTCTTCATTTCTTGGTTCTACCTCGGAAACTATATGCTTGATGTAACCCCACAAGCTTTGTTTTCTTTCTGCTTTTTTTGACTAGGGTTTATTGGTTGTTTTCCATTTATCAATCACATACAAAACAAAGAACAGAACAACTGTTGGCAGGAGGAATTACTTACATTCTAACAAAGATAAACAGTTTCAGGCAGGAAGCAGCATTCACATTTATTTTTCAATTACCCACAAGCTTTGTTTTATTGGATTAAGGTCTGGGCTGACCATTCCAAACAAACTTGTTGGCTTGGAACCAGTATGCTGCTTCTCACTAGTCCATTGGAGGTCATTTGTCTCATTTTAAGGGTATTTCCATTTTCACATATATAGCAACATGATCTCTTCAAGTGTTAAAGCATATTCATCAGACTGATCTGGCATAAATAGGCCTGAAACCGCAGGCTGGGATATGAACCCAGGAAACTCCTAATACAAGGCAACAGTGATACAAACTGTGCCACTATGCAGCACTGAGTCATTTATATCTTTGAATGTTAACCACCATGTTTTTTCAACAATGGGACTTGGCCTGGCTTTATCTTAATATATTACTCACAGATAACTGTAAGCCTTCTTTGATTTACCTAAAGCTGAATCTTGGCTGAGTATTTTTTTCCATTTTAGCATTTCTTCAATCTGTTAGATGGATAGTTTTTTGTTTTCTTCCATATCTTTCGCTTCCAGTTTAAAGCATTTTAAGACCATAACACATTTCATGTGTTTTGACCTTGCTGTCATTCAGTGAGGTCAGTGAGTAGTTTATTACTCTACTACAATAGTAAGCTCTTTGCTTTGTAGAAATATAATCTATATTTAAAAAGACTGACTGATCTGGTTTCATCACGATGAAACCAGTCGACACTAATTGTTCTTTTTTGCTAAGTTTGTTTGTTTGTTTTAAATATCTGAAATACAGCCAAACTAGTGGCGTGACCTTTTCTGCTTTATCCACAGTTTCCGCTCCAGCTGTTGTACTCATTTTCTCCTTTAACTGCAAGTCGTTTGTTATTTTTAAGCAGTTAGGCACAGTGACGAAAACCTGAAACTGCTAATGTTTAAGCTAACACATCGTTGCTAGGTAACCAGTGAGCAGCGACTTGACGCCACCAACCTAGCTTAGCTGATTTAATTCCCTTGTGGTAGTTTTTTTTTTTATTATTATTACCAGTTTTGCTTTTGTGTTCCATTTCTAAGTCTGCCACTGCTATATCTTCGTTAGAATGACACTATTGTAATTGCCATACCTGTTTGTGCTTACTTTGACTAAATACAGTAAAAAACAAAACAAAACAAAAAAAAAAACAGGTTAGCCGACCGTCTGGTTGAGCGGCTAAAGACGTTCCTCTCATAGACATAATATATATGACATATATAACATAATATTATGTCTATGGTTTCTCTGCTTACTTCTCCCAGAATGCCATGCGGTTCAGACTTTTATTTTGAGCACAGCTAAAAACATAAACGTCCCGTTTTCTTGCGGGGCTATTAGGGATGACTGATTCTGACATAACTGGCAATAAACAAATAATAAATATTTAAATATTTAATAATAAAAAAATTTAAAGTATTTCATGTGCCAAATATTGCATCCAATAAATAAAAAATAAGAACGTTCCCAACTTTTTTGATTAAAAAAGTGTGACGTAATTTAATGTTTATAATTTTCAAAAGCATTAATTTGAATGAGCTATTATTTAATTCTCCATTTTATTTCCAATCTTCTGATTTTTATTTAATTATCTTTTAATTTGTTTCATATTGTGTATTTATTTAATATTATATTTTCAGATTCAGAATTTATTTATTTATTTATTTTACTTTTTTTTTTTTAAATCATGCATTGATTTATTTCCTCTTCTATTTCCTCTGCAGCAGGAGCACGGTAACCTCAGTCAGTGTGGGATGAGCCTCTTTATTTCTAAGAACTATCTCTACCTGTAGAAGCAGAGGCTGTTCAGACACTGCTTGCATGGTTTGTGCACTGAGTAGAGTCTGGTGCAGGGATACTGCTCCTCTCTGCAGTCTGGGAATCAGACAACAAAATAAAAATCAGTTCTTCGCTCTGCCACAACCAGCTGCCAGTCCTCTCTGCTGTGCAGCTGTCTTACCGAGCGGTCCAGGCTCCGTGGGCTCCGTTTCAAAGGTCGGATCTGGAACCCAAACACAGCAAAGAAGCACGAAACACTGGTGTTTAGGAAAGTCTTGTGTCAAAGGTGGCAGGATGAGGATTCAACGGGTTTACCTGACTTCTCCGGAAAGACCGCAGGCTCAATCTGGACTTGCTGCTGGTAGGATCCGGGGAATGGCTCTGGGTTCTGGGTTTCTGCTCCAGAAAGTTAAGAATATTTCATAATTCTTAACACCTAAAGCGGAAAATCTGAAGAGCATTGAGAGGATTTTACCTGAATAATACTCATATGAGTCTGTGAATTAGAAGAGAGAGAAACATTTTGTGAGATCAAAACCCAAAAAGAAAAGCGATATGAAAGAGAGTGCAAACAATTATGGCGAGGATGTATTAAATGACTTCATCTCCAGCATGTTTACATCTAGTATATCAGTAGAGTGAACTGAAAACAGCTGCGGCACGGCCGGTAAACAACAACAGAGAGAACCATGGAGGCTTGGTGAAACATCAGAGGGCAGCGGAGGATCAGGAACAGATGTGCTGAGCTTCCACAGCGCAACTCAATATTCTCAGAATAAACTCACCAGGGAAGGAAACCTGGTCCTGGTACTGGGCCTGAGCAAGCACGACTGGTTCAGACAAATATAAAAACAACATAAAAAAAACAGGCAGATGTTAGAAACACTTCCTCTCCTTGTCATTTACTTTATGAGATGTTTATTCACGGATCGTTCTCTCCTGTTATTAAGCAGCGAATACAGTTTCTAACTTTTAATGATGATGCACACTGAATCTTCTGCTTGTCTAAAGTAAAGACTTTAGACAAGCAGAAACCCATTTATCCCCCTTTTATGCAACACATTTAATTAGAAGCAGATATAATTGAGAATAAACTATAAATTGATAGTCTATCAAAGAAAAAGATGGGGAAGGCTTCATTATCCTGTTTTAAGAAGAAAACAGGTCCTAACGGTTTCAAATGGTCAGAAAAATGACTGTGCAGTTTTCTAAAAAAGTATTTACCCCTTTACAGATTTAATTGTTGTTTTTTTATCCAATCTTGTCACACTTAAATGTTTCAGATCATTACATACATTTTAATATTGGACTTAGATTTTTTACAAGTGTACTTATTTTCCTGCCACATAAACATAAGTTCACCAACTGATGACTTGAAATTCTCCTTTAAAATTGAATTCCTTTTGTCTTTTGTCTCATAAGTTCACTGAATATTTTTCCCCAGTCTTGAATCAGCAAGTCTATTTTTAGTAAAACTGAGTGATTTTGAACGTATCACAATACAAACATCTCATATCAGTCGATATCGATAATCATTGTTTTTTTTTTTAAATATCTGAAATCGTATCAAATTGTTGAAGTTACACTTCCTGTTTCTTCCACAGCTTTCTCTCCACGCTGTTGTTTTTTATTTTTAAGCAGTAGCAAAACATTAAACTGCTGCTGTGCAGGTTACTCAGCAGGTTGTTGCTAGGTAACCAGAGTGAGTTGCTAAGTAACCAAAGAATGAATCAGTTAGTTGATTTCACCAACCCTTAACTGACTTTCAGTGAATATTCTATGAACTGAATATTGAATATTCCATCAGATGTCTATCGTGATATATATATATCTATCACGATAGACATCTAATGGAATATTCCATATTCAGTATTCTCAATATTCTTATATTGAGAATAGGCTTTGTGATCTTTTTGCTCAGCAGTGGTTTTCTCTTTGTGATTATCAAACTGACGCCAAGTGAGTCATAAACACTTTAACCTTTTGACTTTAACTGAGGCATGTAAGGCCTACAGTGCTCTCCAACTTACCCCAAACTTTTATTTTGAGTCAGGAGTTAGCTTTGGTTTACTGAATAGGAGCTAGTAAAATCATAATCTGTGTCTGATTTTAAAATGTGTTTAGCAGTCTAAAACAAGGTTGTTCAAAGTGGGGGCCGGGGGCCATCTGTGGCCCCTGGAATGAGTTTTTTATTTTTTTTATTTTTTTATCATGATTCAAGAATAAATTAGAACAAAACTATGACTTGCAAATCAAAATCTGCTGACCAACATGTTAGTTGCAACACAATGTGGTCACAATTTCCAAGCTTTCTGTTGACTTTTTGTCATCATGGTAAATACTAGCACATCGACTCATTGACTAAAGTACACTATGGTGCACCCGAATCTGATCTTATTTGCTGTATTAAACATTGGCTAAATACAGTAAGTAGTTTTAAATTCAGACTGACCTAGATCCTGTTTTTTATTACTGAGAACGGGCAAATTATTTTTTTTCCAGTTTTCTTCAACCGAGCCCAAAATAATAAGCAAACTGGATGGCTTTCAAAAATCATTTGAGGTTTTGGGGAGAAGAAAATCTGATAATTTGTTTAATTAACATAGCTTGTGCTCAGTTTATTGTTGAGTAGGTGAAAAAAAAACTATTGCGCCAACATTTGGTGAATTTAGTTTTTAAAATGCATTTTTTTGACCTGTTAGTAGCTTTGAACTATGTGACAAAAAGTTAAAAACATTTAAGTGGAACAAAAAAATCAAAAAGAAAAAATTTGTGTGGCGGATACAAAGTCTTTCTGCTACATACAGTGCCTCATTAAGCACATATAAATAAGACATCCTGAGAAACATTTTGCAGATTCAGGGAGAAAAGTTTGGTGTTTTGTTTAGTGTAAATGCCAGCCTCTATTAATGTTGTAGTAAAATGTTGCATTTTTCAACTTTTAGGTGTGATGCAGTTACCTGGCATGCAGATGAGTAGGAGGACTCTCATGGTCACTGGGAGGTAGACTGACTTTAACTGAGGAAAAGACGGAAACAAAGCAGCATGAGGACAAGAAAGTTTTCCTTTTGTCTCCCTTTCCTCCCTCCTTCTTCTCCTCCTCCCTCCGTCACCTTTCCAACCCCCCTGCCGCCGCTCTCTCCCCTCACCGGCCTCACGCAGACACTGAAAAAACTTACAGCGAGTTTTTCTTTCTTTTTCCTCGCTGTCAAAGCTGCATTCCAAGAAAAGAAACAGAAGACCCCCTTAAATCCCACCCCCACCCCATCTCCCTGTGAGTTTTCTTCATCCCTCCCTCCCTTTCTTCCTCTCTGTCTCTACATCCTTCATTTCCCTTCTGTCACACTCACTGGTCATTTCCTCGAACCCTTCCCCCTCCTCTCTCTCTTTTCCTTCTTCTGTCCTCCAAGAAACTAAAAAAGCTCAAAAATGGGAGCCTTAAGCTCCCTTGGAGAAGCACAGAAAATATAAATCTGACTTTTTTGCACACGTTAAACGTCCTACTCTTGATTTCCAGACTGAAACTACTTTATGGAAAATATAATTATTTCCCCCTCAACTACAGATCTGCACATTATGCATCCCACCCTCTGACTGAAACAATGGACTGCAGTGTTTATGTCTTTGTGCACCAGCATAACACACAAACACACAAACCCTCTGCTCCTTTTCCTGCATCATGGTGGCTATCAGAAACCATATGTTTTCTCAGCACACATCTGGGAGCAATTAGCCCCCCTCTCTCCACACTTCAATCCTCTACTTTCAAGCTACAGAGACCCCCAGGCCTCCCTCCACCCGCCATCCTCCACAAGCTGAGGACAGCAACAGGAGATGCTCGGCTGGCATCCATTTGAGTTTTTTTGGAGTCCAGTTACAAACAAAGACAACACATTTCCAACTTGCAATGCGCCCTCATTGACCCCCAGGAGAGCAGTTTTTTTTTTTAAACTTAAATTTTCTCTTCGCTCATCTTCCTTGTCGCTGGTAAAAAAAAAAATCACGGCCAACATACCAACTTTGAACATCCATTAAAACAGAATAACCCATCATTTATTGATCCACAATAATTTCATATCTGTTTTTAATTCAAGTAAATTCTTCTGGACAAATTTAATTACATCAGTGTTGAGCATAAAAGAGAAGCAAACAGACATTTAAATGCGTTTGTGAGCTTTGACCCAGATCTCTTACCTAACTTTGGTTCGGTTATCTTCAACCTCTGCCGGCGCGGATGCCTCCTGTGAAAGCAGGAGAATCCTGCAGCTCCTCACTGAACCAGCCCACATCAGCAATCCCCTCCTCCTCCTGCTCCCACCCCCGACCCAGACACCAGCGCTCCACAGACTGGCTAACGCTTACTCATTCATTTTAATCAGGAGTCGATCTGCACACGAACACAGTGCTGCATTTTAAACCATAACAAGGCTACAATCTTCAAAAACACCTAATGCAAATGAACTTCTTTGAATAAAACACAACAATACGGTTTACAAGTGCATCTCAGTTGCTGACAATGTGAAGGAGAAGTTAAATTATTTCAAAAATTCAATTCAAAATTGAGACTTGCGCTTACTTCAATGCAAATTTTTGATGCACAAAAAGTCATTGCTAAAGAAGATGATAGTTCACAGACAAAGCAAGTTATTGGAAAATATAGTGGAAGGAAAACATTTTGATTGAAGCAAATATCAATTGAGGGGGAAGTTTGCAGCTGCAGGCAAAGCTTCTGGAGCCACAAATGAATCTACCCCAAAGAGGAAGAGTGGAAAGTTCAGCAGCCATGTTGATTGAAATTTGTTTTATTTTGACTCTGAAGCGTGTCGTATCCATCTGCTGACCTGTTATCCTCGCATTGGTGACTAAACAATAAAAATGATTATGGACGCACTAATATCAGCTCTACTTATCGGCTCGATACCCATGCATTAAAAAATGAACATCATTGGCTGATTCCGGTAAATCTGTGCATCATTATACACTATGACATCTGCTCCACTCAGATTCTGTTCTTTAAAGACTGTGGGAGCAGTTTGGGAACTTTATCTCATCAGGAACTATTTAGTTAAGTGGTTCAGTTCCTAAAGTTGGGGAGTATTATTGAAGCTGAGGCCTGCTGGGACTGCAGCGCCCCCATGTGGTAGATACACCTAAAAAAAAAAAAAAAGATTAAACAGCTTTTCCCCCTCACCCCTAAAAAAACCACCAAAAAAACAAATATGGTAACTAAAGTGTTTAGGTGTAGCACTGTCAGAGGACAGAAATAAAACTAACACTGCTGAATACTAGTATTAGCGATGCTCCACTGTTTCCCAGTGGGGCTTTTTTGTTTTAGGATTAAGGGATAAATTATTAATTTACACCTGTAACTATTTCCTTTTAAAACTTAGCTTGTTTTCTTGGAAACATGTTAGGAGATGTGAGCTGATCCTAAAAGCTTACAATGTATCAGTAAGATTCGTCCTACAAGGGAAACTTGTGTTGCAGAATAATTCAACAAATCTTTCTACAAGTTTTTCTTAAAGTAAATATACTTTACCAGAATTAAATGTGTTGCACTGGGCACTTTATTCAATAAAGCACTTGTGGTGAGTTCAAAAACTAATCCTCGCCTTACAGAGGCAAAAAGAGAAAAACACAATATATCTGTTACCCACTATGTCTACTCTGTGAAGAATTTCCACCAAATTTAATCACATTGTTTTGGTTTTCTTATCATTACTTGACAAACATACAGAGAACCTTTGAGATAACCAGTTACTAAGTTTGTTTCATCCAGGATAGCTGCCTCATCTCTTAAATGTGACTTATTGTTCTTCCTTAAACAGGTTAGGACAGGGCTATGAGCTACACAAAACATGTTTCTTTTTTTTTTTTTTTTTTGCAAAGTTATGAATATTTTGAGCTCTTTTAAGATTGAGCTGTTTCAGGGACTCTTGTCACTTTAAATCCAATCAAGCTGCTGCTGGCCACGCCCCCAAACTCAAGGTTTATACTCACTCGTTAAAATGGCTTAAACAGTTGCTTCAAGTGGTTTCTTAGAGGTAAGTCAACAACAAAACACTCGTCTTTTCCATCAGTCCTTGTATAAGGGCTAAAACCAGCTGGCCAAACGTTTGGAGCCCAATTGGGGTTGCTGGGTAACGGGCTGGGCTCTGCTGCGGTTGCTAGGTAACGGCGGAGTGCCCGTTCATTGTGACCTAACGGCTCGTTTTCCAGACTCCTAACCGTCAGGCTGGTTTGGTCTGTTTTTATAACAGTTGAGACGCAAATGGAAGTATAAAAATATAAATTTGATATTGAAGAATTTAAATTAGTATGAGTTACAACATTTATTTTTTCTTCAACTAATGTTCACCCAAAGATGATTTCAGTCCAACAGAACACACAAAAATACAAGTTGCTGCCACTTAAAGTATTTATTTTCCATCAAAAACAAAGAGTGCTGTAGGCAAGGAGGGAACATATGTACTGTTTGTCTTCATACAAGTGCAAAATATAGAAGGAGAAAACTAAGGAGTTTGGCTAAACATAAGAAAAAGCACTGGTCTTTTCACTTTAATGTGAAGCAAAGTGTTTCCCATGTACACAAACATCCACACAGTAGAGTTGGAGATAAAATCATCTGCTAAGACTCAGACACACACTCTCTCCAGCATTCATACTGTACTTGTGCGTTTGTGTCACACCAAGTCCTCCAGCCACACACACACATCATGTGGTGTTTGAGATGACTGGTGTTCAGGCCTGTCAGGCCTCAGAGAGCATTTTATAATCAATAATTTATCAATCAAGTTGTAGAAAAGGGGAGCAGAGGTTTCAAACGGCTGCTGCTTTCTTCTCCTTGTATGTGGCCATCATCTTCTTGATCTCAGCGATGGCTTTTCCTGGGTTCAGGCCCTGCCAACGAAAACAGAGGGAACATCCGTCAAATATAACCCTAACCCTGTATTTCAAATATCTTTCATTCACACGATAGTTAATAATACTGATTGTTTATTTAACCAGTTGAATGGACTCTAAATGACTTGTGCATTTTCACTGAGTCAGTAAAGCTCAGAGTGGTGGGATTTCTGCGTAACGATAAAAAAGGAGGAAGAAAAATGTCAGTTTAACTATAACTGATGTAACTTTCAGCAACAGTATTGTAATTAAATATTTTCTATAATCAGGTTTTTCCTTGTACTAAATAGTCTGTAATTTTACTTCTTGGTAATTATTATACAATTTTCACTTGCATATTTGATCGTAAATAGAAAAAATGGTAAACTGTGACTAAATATTTTAACCTCCACAATGTGTGGACAGCCTAATGAACTGATTTAATAAATGCATGGCAGCATAGACGCAGCCTGACCTTTGGGCAGGTCCTGGTGCAGTTCATGATGGTGTGGCAGCGGTAGAGGGAGAACGGATCCTGCAGCTTGGACAGACGCTCCTCTGTGAACTCGTCTCGTGAGTCGATCATCCAGCGGTACGCCTGGGACCGAACGATACATATGACTCGGTTTTATGAGCTTCTTGAGACTACAATAAGCCAACGTGGGACACATACCTGCATGAGGACAGCCGGCCCAAGGTATTTGTCTCCATTCCACCAGTAGCTGGGACAGCTGGTGCTGCAGCAGGCGCACAGGATGCATTCATACAGGCCGTCCTACACACAGCAGACAGACAGATTCAGATCCCTGCCAGCCCTGGAAACCTGCTCTGTTTTCCTGAAGCAAAGGTGGAGCTTTACCAGCTTCTGTCTGTCCTCCACAGACTGCAGGTACTGCTCCTTCCCCTCCTTGGAGTCATCCCTCTTCTTCAGGTACGGCTCGATGGACTTGTACTGGGCATAGAAGTTACTCATGTCCTGCAAGCAGAACGGAAAGATTCGGTAAAACCTCAGAATATGGTGTAAAAACATTTCTGAATAAGTCCAGTTTATGCAACGTATTTAAACCGTATCAGTAAAAACCTATCAAAATATTCATGATTGCATGATAACTGAGCTCAATCATTTCATTTTGTATGATTTATCATTTTTTCTTTTCTCTCTCTTTCTACCAAAAACTGGATGATAAAGTTTCCAGTCTGAGGCTTTAGTTTCAACAAGCTACTTCTTTTTTGAAAGGCAATTTTGTTTACAGAAACTTCAAAAATTATTTTATTTGTCGTTTCTGAGATATTTCGAGATAATTTTGTATATTTCTTCCAGTTTCAGTGCTAAGTGTTCATTAGCATTTAAAGTGCATTGGTATTTGAGAATGTGTTCTTGCGTTGTTATGGCATAACCATTAGCTTACTTGAAAACAGTCTTAAGACAACAATATTATCATTTATCACAGTAACTTCTGGGACAATTTATCGTCCAGTAAAATTTGTTTCAGTGACTTGCCTACCCTAGAATAAACGTGTTACAGTTGATGGGTTTCAAAGTGCAGGACGTTTTACTCACAGGCACCAGGTCCTTGACCACATACATGTGTGGAAGTGGGTAAATCTTGCTGGGCTTGCTGAGGTTGGTGTCAATCTTGTTGAGACAGGCGAGCGTGTTTCCTCCGTTGATGTTCATCGCACAGGATCCACAAATACCTGATAAAACAAAGTAAATGATAAAAAGGGATTAAAATTGATTTATGACATATTCCGAAGATAGAAACAATGCAATAAAAGGATTTTTCTGAGACAACTTATGTTTTACCTTCTCTACAAGAACGGCGGAAGGTCAGAGTCGAATCCATCTCATTTTTTATCTTGATGAGGGCATCAAGGACCATCGGCCCGCAACTGGGTAAAGAAATGCAAACTCAAAGTCAGAAAACTGGGCCGTTTGGTGGTATTGCTACCACCTTGACAACAAAGAGAATAGAGTCAATTAAATACTATTAGTTTAAAAAGTAAAAGAGGAGGACTAAAAACAAGCTGAGGATTGCGTTAATCAATAAATAAGCTGCTCAGGTGATATTCTTAGATAAAATAAATATTTTCAACAGATTAAAACAGATAAAAATGATAAAATTGAAGATCATCGAGAGTTCTGAGTTAATATTAAAATTCTGTGAGAAATTTTAAAAGGAAAATGTTTAAAACTTGCATATTAAATGCTGTAAAATGTTCTATTGGGACTGTTTCGATGAGATGGGTATCACTGGACCGGTCCAGTTCAGGCTATCTGAATACCTTAATTTTGGGGGGGGTGTTGCAGTATTCCCATCAAAACTATTTTGTTTTAAAGAATTACCAGTCTGTTCATATTTGCATCTATAAATAACCACGTAGCCCCCCCCCCATACAGTGTAATCTACTAGGTTTCCTTAGAGCAGAGGAAAACGGTGACCGCCTTACGTGTTGAGGTCGATCTCATACGTCTGCATGCGGGGTTTGTCTCCAGGTGTGTCTGGGTCCCATCTGTACACCTGGAACTTCTTTATTCTGGGCTGAACAGCTGCGGCTGCAGCTGTCTGGGCATACCGCACTGCCTGGACACAAGCACACAAAGAGAAATCATTTTAAAACATGTTTTCCTTCCTGAATATATCCATGAAGGAGCTACTACTAGTTATTTGTATTCTCTTTGTCATCCCAGAGAGCATTACTCAGCTTATATGTGTTAGATTTTTCCTCTTCCCAACAACTATGCTTCCCACTGTCACCACATCCTTACTGCAAAGTCAGCTTTCTACCACTTCTCCTTTATAAACTGAATTCTAATGGATGATTCAACTAGGAGTGAAATAGTAATTATAACTGAATTTGGGTCTAAATGATTGTACTGCATTATATTGATTTGATTTCATTTTCAAGTTATGATTTGGAGTTGCGTTTTAAAATGCATTGAACTGACATTTGTTCTATATTATTACGGTTTTGCGCTATATAAATTAATCAAAATGGCTACCTGAATATGAAAAATTGTATGGTTTATTATGACGAAGCTTTATTACCCAAAAGCTAACAGGCTAAAAATGCGGAAAAAGTGTCCGTCTTATTTCTTAACACTCTTTGAGATGTCGTGGTTTCACGTTAGAAGTTAGATCGTCATCATCTGATTTACAAAAGATAGCCATGTTACAATATATCTGTAGCTAACACCTAAACCAGTTTGTAAACTAGAATCCAGAACATAGACGGAACCTTAGCAGTTGAAAAAGCTGGTGGTGCTTCAGCTCTAAATTAGCTAAACAAAGTGATGGCTTCCGACAATAATGACTGGAAGTACGTTTCTTCCACCGGTTGACAGCTTACCAGCAGTCCGGCAGGAGAGCGGAAAGCCAAAACACTGCAGCGGCTCAAGGACGTAAAGGTAGCAACAGACATTTTTACGGATCCAAGTTTCTTTTCTCTGACCTCCACCGGCTGCTAAGCAGCTTCCACTGCGGCTGCGCCAGAAGCCTTTGCTGGGGCGCTGGTTTTGTTGGCAGTTGTGTCCCGATTTCATTTTAGCCTTGTCGCTTGGTTCACAAGAACATATTTAATTACTATTATTTAACGTCATCTTTGTTAGATTCTTTTTTAGTTTTTATTCCGTACTGCATATCATTTTAAAATAAATGAATCATTATCGGAACACTTTAATTTGGAATCTTCACTGACTCTCCTTTCTCTGCTTCAGCTGTTAGCAAAACAAACGAACCTCTTCCAGCGTGACCCAGTCATAATGCTGCGTCTGATAATTAAACTCGCATAACAGTCTGTGCCCAGGTGGTGCGAAGTTAAGGTCATTTCAGACAGTTGTTTTGTTTTCTAACAAAAGAGGACGAATTGGGCCGAGCTGACGGGAGTGTATAATGGTATTTCTAACGTTATCTTGCTGGATCCGCAACCGTGGACCCGACAGGTTCTGGAAAGTACAGGAACTGCTTAAACATGCGCGGGTGAGGCTCAGTCTATTTCCTGGAGCGATGATCCTATAGTTCATAAAACCCCATAAAATCTCCAGTTCTTTCATTAATTACCTATAAAAGCATGCAGATTTACTGTCCGTTAACTGTTTTTATTGATCATTGTGCTTGAGATAAATCCCTTTCTCGCTGTTCGTCCACCAGCACTTCAGAGGGAGGAAGAACCGCTGCTACAAACTGGCCGTGCTGGCCGTCAGGAGGGCTTTCGTCTATGCCACTAAAAGTCGAAAGCTTAAGAAGCGCAACATGAGGACGGTGAGAGCCAAACAACACAACCCTTTGTTTAAAAAACATCGATATACTGGTTTGTATGCAACCCAAGGTCAAATCTGAAATTTAAAGCTGCCATGCAAAGTTTTCTATGAAATCATTTGGCTATAGATATAGTTTGTCACAGACAGAACTACATATTTTGTTTATCTTTTTATGTTTTTGTAAATTTTTTCATTTTGTAAATGACCTTCCCAAAGCTAACCTCAGTTCTCGCATCCTTTTGGTGACCTCACGCTCTGATTGGCAAAATGCAACCAATCAGAGTACAGTATGCTCATTTGTTTTTATTTTTTCTCCTGGGATGGACATATTTCTTTCTGACATACCCAGCAATGACTTTATATATTATAAAAAATAATATAGTCTTGTGAATGTAGTCCTTTAAGATGACTTTAAATTATCAAATATATTTCTTGCTGCCTCAGTTTAACTTCCACCACCAGACAGATTTGTAACAAGTCTTGTAATGCACCTAATCTGTAGTCTGTACCCTCACTGTCATTCTAGTCAACACCGGAAGAAACAAACGAGAGGAAAAATGTCATTGCTTCATAGCCAGAAATGAGAAGTTGTTTAGGTTTGCTGAAGTAGAATGAGCTCTTGCAGCATCCAGAGTCTCTACAGCAGCAAAACTCAACCATCTACAGTGATACAAGCAGAATATGACAGCCTGATGGAAAAATAAACCCAAATAAGGATATTAACAGAAAGCAGATATGTAAAGTTGAACTCCTCACAACTCAAATGATTCAGATTCTACGTTTAAATCTGTCAAAAGTTGCTCATCATCTGGTGTAATTGGTATCAATGGAAGTATATCAGCTTGAGTCTTGCACTTGTGATTCTGTCAACTTAAATATACAACAAATCAGAAAGTCAATTTTTTTCTTTAAGTGGTTTTTCTAGCTCTAAACCCCCTAAATGTATTGATATTTTATGGTTATTTAAAATTTTCTGGGTTTACTACAGCTTTTTCCACATACTATATCAATGTATTCCCTTTGTGTTGCTTTCAGCTGTGGATCACACGCATTGCAGCAGCAACACGAGAGCACAACATGAAGTATCCTATCCTCATGCACAACCTCAACAAGGTTTGTCGAATCGTGTCACCACCCAGCTCCAACCACTGTGGTGTTCTTGCTTCCAGCTCTTCATGCTTCTTTCCTCCTTCTTCCTTCGTACAGTGCAGCGTTCAGCTGAACCGTCGTGTGATCAGCGACATTGCCATCACGGAGCCTCGGACCTTCCTGTCGCTGGCGAAGCTGGCTCGAGCTCGGCAGCAGGAAGGTTTCCGAGCGGCGCTGGGAGACGGCAAAGAGCCTTCAGGTGTCCTCTCCAGAGTTATGCTGCAATAAAAAGACTCACTACAGTCATGGATTCAAGGAGCTGTGTTGTTCAGAGACCTCAACCTCACTTTTGTCATTTCATCAGTATACTTTTCATATAAAATATCTTAAAAATTATATATTTCCTCATGTGCTGCTTCATCAGAAAGATAAAGTCAGACTCGTGTGTGTGTGTGTGTGTGTGTGTGTGTGTGTGTGTGTGTGTGTGTGTGTGTGTGTGTGTGTGTGTCATATGTCACTCTTGTTGATAATCTGCCTTGGATTCCTGAAGAACTCTGATGTTTGTCACTGGATGAAGTAAAAAGTTTGTTCTTGAAGCAAAGTTAACATGGGAATCTTTCAGTGCTGGGGTCCCAACAAATGGAGATGTTTATTTAAAAAAAACAACTTTACAACAATACAGCAAAAAAGTGCCCAAAACACATGTCTAATGGATAATATGTTCACTCTTGCAAGACTTTGATTGAATTTGCAACCTGCAACTTCTGATTTGATGATTTTTGTTTCAGTGTATATATTATTTCTTGTGGTGAGAATGTCCATATGTTTTATTCATTAAATTTTTTTTGTATAACAAGATTAAGCTTCTTATTTTAAATTAAGACTGGCTTCTAATATTTTGTGCACAGTTTTAAAATATACTAATTCAGAACTACAAGAAAAAACCTTTGTGTGTCAGTAAGTGGAGTCAAACTGTGGAATAGTCTGAATATTGAATTTGGTGTAAGAATATCGATAATTTTAAGCTTCCACTTGTTGCCTTGAATGTGTAAAACAAAAGTTTTGACATTAACACGTAAACTAGAGGTGGGTAGATCGATCTAAAATATAGATCGATACCAAGTCGGTATCGGTCTCTAATTGATACTTTAGTTCCACATTCACTCTTGAATAACTTTTTTTATTATTGTGGTTTCACAACTTTACCATAAGTATGATTTTTCTTTGATTTGCTCTCAAGTTATATATTTTTTGTACTTAGTTAAAAACAGTGCACACAAATTTATATTTTCTATTGTTTCTGTAGTATTTTGTAGACACCTATACATTTGATCTAAATTCGCATATTAAACCCTAGGCTTCAAAAGAATAATTAAAAGCGCCTGAAGATCAGAGGTTTGATGATAAATAAAACCTGTGATATCTGATACTGGCACTGTATTTACTTGGTATTTGATGGATTCAAAATTCAAATTCAAAAATATCTTATTGATCCCAAAGAGAAATTAAATAACTCATATTAATTCAAATTCTTCAAATGTATTATTTATTAGTTATTGTTAGTTATTTATAAAATAATATGGAGTATTGCACTCGTCTAGAGTAAACACGTCGATTGAATAGTAAATTAATTAATAGATGCACACAAATCCGACCCAGTGATATTTTTTCTTTGGAGTTTTGTATTTAAATGTGTATCCATCTATGTAACAACTGACTTTTCAAGCATGGAACAGCCTGACGCAATCAGAAGAAAGCGTAATGTCCCTCGGCGGGTGCTGTACATGTTGTGGGTGGGACCTTAGTGGATGACCTCCATGTCCACGTCTACTACGTCCAATTAAGACATAGAATACTCCCAGAGAGCCAATCGGCGCTGCTGTTCTTCACCTGAACCTCCGCTACGCACCGCACATGCGCAGTCTGTCTTAGCGTGTCGCGTGTGGAGGAGGTGCGGTGACAGAGCTGTAATCCTTCCTCGGAACCGGCAGAAACTGTGCTTTAATTCCCTCTCGATACCATGTCGTGGCTGTTCGGACTGAACCGGGGCCAGCCCGAACCTCCTTCCGGTCTGCCGACCCAGCCTCCGCCGCCTCCTCCGCCGGCTGGAGGCTCCGACGGCGGTGGAGATAAACCCAAGGACAAATGGAGCAACTTCGATCCCACCGGGCTGGAGCGGGCTGCCCAGGCGGCCAAGGAGCTGGACAAGTCCCGTAAGTGTTCCGAGAGGTTCGGGGTGGGTCAGCGCAGAGCGGTGTGGATTTATTACATCTATAATATAGCGAACAGGTAAAAATATGCTCATGTGCATCCTGATCCATTCTGCTGTTCAACCCAAGTGATGCAGCAGTCTGGATCAGAACAACATGTCTTTGTTGTTTGTTTTTAATTTATTGTAATTATTTTTAAGTATCTTTGTTCTGTGTAACAATTTTAATTTGTGCTGCAGATCTGCAGATGAGATCTTGATCTCTATGGGGCTTTAACCTGGTTACATCAAGGAAAATTAATTATAAAATGAGTAAAGATGAACCTGTTCTTAGTTTAATTAGTGAATTTAACCATTAATTAACAAAAATAAGCTTAAACTACATCCACGTGTATTCAGTGAGAGTGCAAAGGTCACAACCTTGTAATGGAGGTTGCTGCAGATGTTGTACCTTGAAATAATGTATTCATACTCGTTGGACTGCACCTTTATTCCATCACTTTACCCCAAAACATCTACATATTTTACATAATAAACCATAAAATGGTGCATAACTGTAAGGTGAAAGAATATAATAAGAAAGCTGAAAAGTGTGGCATGCTTTTATACTCCAATCGTAAATAAAAGCAAATGTGATTAGAGCACTCAAAGTTGTACTCAAGTAAGAGTAGCACTACTTCAACTTATTTTTACTCAAGGCAAAAGTTTTCATTCAAGAAATTTCTTAAGTAAGACGGAATAAATATTGAGTTTTTCATTATTTTCCAGGTGTGAATGAGGAAAATGAACTGGCATGAAGTAAACATTAGTGATTTCAGGCATGTATTTTTAGTGTTACATTCTCTTTTTTTAAGTTCAAATATGCAGAAAACCACCTTTAGTCCTATATTAAGCCATCAGTAAATCTGCTTTTTAGGTGTTCCAGAGGTAAAAAAATATATATATTTTCATAGACTTTTATACTTGGATATAAAACACACTTGAATGATATGGGGTCCTGATATATTTCAGTACCACATTTTAAAAATATTAAAATCACACCAAAGAGTGATAACTTCATTAAACTGGTTTATTCCCCCCAGGTATGTATTTGCAATGAATTTCTGTGCACTAGTTTACTTTACACTTGATCTGTTAAGCTACGATAATTAGCGTTAGCACTGTGCAGATAATATTTGTGTTGGTAATAAGACATCTTCTGAATTTAAAGCAACTCTTTGCTGTTTTCCTCTGCCAGGTCATGCCAAAGAAGCGCTGGAGTTGGCCCGGATGCAGGAGCAGAGCACTCAGCTGGAGCACCAGAGTAAAATGAAGGTACAAAGACGCTTTTAAGAGCAATAAAATATAAGATATTTCCAACAATTTTGTTTGCAGATTTCCTTTGCGTTTTGATTTATTATTGTGACATTCAAAAGTTTCAGATCATTAAATAAATTTTAATATTAGATTAAAAAAAAATAACCAGAGAAGAATATAAAAGTTGTTTTAAAACAACAGTTTCATTTATTAAGAAAGCTGTCCAACCTAATAAGTGCCATCAGATATTTGTAAAAAAGGCTGTTTTGTATGGCCGCCTTTCTTTTGTATTTGGAGGAGAATATTACATTATGATTAATGTCATAAATGTTCTAGAAAAGGACACTTATGAATTACAAAAGTGGAAAATATCCTTGAAAATTTTTACATTAATTTTAGAAATTTTCTAGACAAACATTTCGAACATTTTTGATTTTCTGATACTTTTTCTTTTCTGTCCCTCAAAAGTACAGGCTTTCTAAGACCTGTGTTATTGAGATATATATCATGTACAAAAAATCTGTCAAGGAAGGTGTGAAAAATGACTGTTTTTGCATAGACACATTTATCATGAAATTATGAACACAAAGTGTAAAAATGCTCTGTAATTTAAGATCTAAATGCATAAATACCCTGAAAGCCCTCTAGGAGTGTTTGTTACTGTTTGAATGGACTTTGTAAGTCATTTTTGTAGCTTTACTAGGTGTCTTACGGTAACCTTTTTATCATGAAAACAACATAGAAAAGCCAGATTCTTTGCTTTTAACGTCTGTTTATGAAGATTTTCTTTGGGTTTTGACTTTAACAGGAGTACGAAGCTGCAGTCGAGCAGCTCAAAGGTGACCAGATACGCATCCAGGCTGAGGAGAGGAGGAAGACTCTGAATGAAGAGACGAAGCAACACCAGGCGGTGAGAACAGCTGTCTTTGTCTTTTTGTCACCTCGCTGCGATCAGGTGGTTGAAGACGTTTGACTACCTTTTTGTCTTCTACCGTTTTAACAGCGAGCTCAGTACCAGGATAAGCTGGCCAGGCAGCGATACGAGGAGCAGCTGAGGCAACAGGTGAGGCCCTCATATGCGAGCTCAGGTGAAAACACTTTGAAGCGAGACGCCGAAACATCTGACTGATTTAATTTCCCACCTTGCAGCAAATCCTGAATGAGGAAAACCTTCGCAAGCAGGAGGAGTCCGTGCAGAAACAGGAAGCCATGAGGAAAGGTAGGGTCCTCACTGCTCCGATCTTTTAAAACCTGCTGAGCTCGGGTTGATCGGGTCGCTATGCTGCCGTTTCTATAGCGACAATCGAGCACGAGATGGAGCTGAGACACAAGAACGAGCTCATGCGCATAGAGGCGGAGGCGAAAGCCCGAGCGCGCGTGGAGAGGGAAAACGCAGACATCATCCGGGAGCAGATCCGACTGAAGGCGGCCGAGCACCGGCAGACCGTCCTGGAGTCCATAAAGTGAGTTTCAGTCAGAAAGTGTTTGTTGTGCTCAGGAGCAGACAGGCAGACCTTGTTCAGGTGTTCTGACTGCTGCTGTGTGTTTACATTTAGGACCGCTGGTGCCGTGTTTGGAGAAGGATTCAGGGCCTTTGTGTCCGACTGGGACAAAGTTACTGCCACGGTGAGTGATACGTAAAATATTCAACCAAAAACAAACAGCTGAAATATTCTAACTAAACCCAAGTTTCAGTTAAATACATTTAACACAATAAAAGTATTTCAGTTTCATTTTTCAACTATCGATAAATAAAACATCTTATGGAATATTAAATAAATACATTATTTATTGAACTCTGATCCAAAACAGCAGTTTAGCTACTTAACCTCCCGCAGCTAAACGTTGGTGGAATCAACTAACCAGCTCTTTGGTTACCTAGCAACTAACTCACTCACACAATTATGAGCAACAACTTGTTGAGTAACTTTCCCAGTGGCAGTTTAATGTTTTACTACTGTGCCTCATAACTGCTTAAAAAAAACTGTGGATAAAACAGAAAAAAAAACTTTACTTGCAATAAAATGTCCCTTTTCTTGTAATTCTAAGATGTTCTTCTGGTAAAATTGCATCTTTATTTTATGACTATATTCTTGTAAATTAAACAAAAATCCTCATAGTCTGACCCTCATATGTCCAAATCACAAACGGGATGATTGAAATAAAAGCCACTTTTTGAAAATATTTTCTGTCATGTGTAATGTCTTTTCTTATTAAAGAAAGTAGAAAAATAGATTAAAATCAGATCTGATATTAATAAGTCATATATTTTTATTTTTAAGCCACATCACCCAGCCCAAGTTGCTGTTTTTTTGTTTTTTTTCTCATTTACATATGTTTTCTTGAATAACCTCTCCATTCCCTCCACTAGGTGGCAGGCCTGACCCTGTTAGCTGTAGGCGTGTATTCAGCCCGAAATGCAACAGCAGTAGCAGGACGCTACATTGAGGCCAGGCTTGGAAAACCGTCTCTGGTGCGCGAGACGTCCCGGTTCACCGTGGGAGAGGCCATCAAGCATCCAGTCAAGGTGATGAAATAAACACAGCATCGTTTACCTTAACTTTGTGAATCACATCTCATCAGGCTGATTAAAAGCAAATCCTGAATCTATTTATGTGTTCAGACAACGAAGCGCCTGAAGAGCAAACCTCAGGATGCGCTCGAGGGAGTTGTGCTCAACGTAAGTGGATTTCATGAGTAAATGCTGCTGATTTAAAACGTTAAAATCTTTTGTGACGGTTCCGTCTTTCCCTCCGCCAGCCTACCTTGGAGGAACGTGTGCGTGACATTGCCATCGCAACGAGAAACACGAGGCAGAACAACGGCCTCTACAGGAACATCCTCATGTACGGTCCTCCTGGCACGGGAAAAACCCTGTTTGCTAAGGTACAGCTGGCACCTGAGAGCAGAAAACGTCGAGCTCAAACGTATGTAGTTAAAGATCAGCTGTTGTGTGTGTTGAGTAGAAGCTGGCAATGCATTCTGGGATGGACTACGCTATAATGACCGGCGGTGATGTAGCACCCATGGGTCGGGACGGTGTGACGGCTATGCATAAAGTTTTCGACTGGGCCAGCACAAGCAGACGGGGGTACGCTGCTAAAGAAACACAGATTATTGCAATGTTGTTCAGGGAAGTTTAATTTCCCAGAAAATAAAATAATCCAACACTTGTTTCTTTGACAGGCTGCTGCTTTTTGTGGATGAAGCTGATGCATTCCTTCGCAAAAGAGCCACAGTAAGTTTTTCCACCGCTGGAACTTTTCCACATTTTGCAATTTAACAACAAACAACTCTGGCATGCTAATTGTGATTTTTTTTAGTATTCAGATGATTAATGTCTCAAGAAAAATGTCACATTCTGTAGATTTTATTTAACCACTTAACCTTTCAATACAGTAATATAAATACATCAAAAATCCTTGGCAGACTTTTCAGGTTTTCATTCATAGCAAAAGTTAATTAATATTAAGACTGGAGAAAATGGCAGAAAAAATGTATCACAATGTAAGCGTTTCATGTTGGTCGATATCAATAATTATTCATTTGGTTTTTGTTTTAAATATCTGAAATATGACCAGTCTAGTGGTGTGACCATTCCTGTTTTATCCAGTTTTCACTTCACACCGTTGTTTTTTATTTTTAAGCAATTAAGAGGCACAGAGGCAAAACCTCAAACTTACTCAACAGGTTGTTGCTAGGTTACCAAATAGTGAGTGAGTTGCTAGGTTACCAAATAGTGAGTGAGTTGCTAGGTTACCAAAGAGTGAATGAGTTGCTAGGTAACCCAAGAGTGAGTGAGTTAGTTGATTCCACCAACATTGCTTAGTTGGCTTTCAGAGGTTGTGTGGCTAAAGTCTTTCTTTTTGCCTACATCTCCCAGAATTCTTTGTGATTCTGAAGTGATTGGAAATGATCAAAAAATTTTATTTCATATGTTGATTTATTGTGATATATATATTGTTACTGATCCAGCCCTACATCATAGTATCATAGTTGTGTATTTACATAAAGTCCCTTGAAAATAAATTGAGGTTTGGGTTTATGTGAGCAAGTTACTGGGGTGTGAATACATTTGCAAGACATTTCATATCACAACTTAAATGCTGGAAGATTCCTGTGGTTAGTAGGAGGCTGTAATGTAGAGGAAGTTACAATTAATCACCTTTTACTCTCGTCTTTGTAGGAGAAGATCAGTGAAGACCTCAGGGCCACTTTGAATGCGTTCCTGTACCGCACTGGAGAGCAGAGCAACAAGTAAAAATGTGTTTCTCACGCAGGTTTTGACCTTCTCCCAGCATGCTACCAACATGATTAAAGTTAAATTTCTCCTGCACTGTAGATTCATGTTAGTGTTGGCCAGTAACCAACCCGAGCAGTTCGACTGGGCCATCAACGACCGAATAGATGAGATAGTGAATTTCGCTCTGCCTGGTCTGGAGGAAAGGGAGCGACTGGTGCGGTTATACTTTGACAAATACGTACTGGAACCAGCCACTGGAGGGCGACAGTAAGTATCGTCTTTTAGCCTTGCCATTTAGTGGTAATTAGTGAGATAGAAGCGACTTACGATTAATAGTCAATCAATGGTTTATTAGATTAAAATTAGTTCCAAAAGATTCACAACCTTCTTTTAGTGTTGTAGTTTGGCCGCCATCCAGCAGAGGGCGCTGCTGGTCCCCATTAGGTGAAGCAAGTTACAAAAGCAAAGATGGCGTCGGTGTCTCAGAAAGGAAAAGAGGAACTATCCAAGCAGACTCTGTTGGGAGATACAAAATACCACTTTATGTTTTGAAAATTAAACACTCGATTTGCTCCTAAAGTTATTACCTTATTATCGCTCATTCAGCCGAGCCGCGTCGTCTACTGGAGGTCTGGATGGGCGACGAAGGCGAGAATGTGATGTCACAGAAAAATTGTCACACGACTGGGAGAAAACATGACGCTAAGGACGGTGGATATTTTTTTAGGGCTGTTGCGAGTTAATGTACTTTATGTTTAACAAGTTTAACTAAGTTTTCAAGAGCAACTATAGACGGTACTTCTGTATGAACATCTCTGTTCACATTTTAATTTCTTCATCTTTTATTTTTCTATTGAGCAGCCTAAGATGTTTCTGTTTTATTTATATATTACAAATAGAAGTTTAACATTATGAGAAAACTAAAATTTTCTGTTTATTAAGTCAGTATTTAATACAGCTGACACAAAATGTCAACATTTATTTATTTTAAATTAGCATATTAGGAAAAATGTATCCCTTTATGTTATGGAAACACAGTGGGACCTCTTGATGAAACAGAAAATGGCTGCTTATTAAATAATCGTTAGTCGATTGATAAGTTCAATCAACCTTAAATGAACTAATTAATCGATAACTTGCATTCCTAATCAGTGCATGCTTTGTGTTTCTGTGAAGGAGGCTGAAGCTCGCCCAGTTTGATTACGGCAAAAAGTGTTCAGAGATCGCCAAGAGGACGGAGGGCATGTCAGGAAGAGAGATCTCCAAGCTGGGTGTGGCCTGGCAGGTACGCTTCCCTCAACCATTTTGGATAATTTTTCTTCAAAGTACAACATCTTAAGAAAATAATAATTTCTTTCCTCTCCAGGCTGCAGCGTACTCCTCCGAGGACGGCGTCTTGACAGAAGCCATGATTGACGCTCGGGTGGACGACGCCATCAAGCAGCACCATCAGAAGATGGACTGGCTCCGTGCTGAGGAGGAGGCAGCGAAGAGCCTCACGCCTCCGCCTGCCGGGGCCGGAGCTGCCATAGGGAAAATGGGTTTCACTCTCCCTCTGAAGGAGACGCCTCACGCTCAGGAGGTCATCGCTCCAGTCTTTGAAATAAACACACAACCAGAATCAGCAGAGGCCAAATGTGTAAACTCAGTTATACAAGACTGTGTGAATGCTGCAGAAGCAGAGTCTAAAAAGACAGAGGACGGTTTAACCGAACCTGACAGCAAAGACAAACCAGGAAAACAGGAGAAGACCGGCTCCTCTCCTCCAAAAGACGGAACCCCAGTCTGAGTTATAACAGAACTGTCTGGATTAGAAAGATTAGCACTCTGCCCTCTTAACTAACTGGTCTGAGACTTCATGTCAAAGATGGCCGAACTGAGACAAGATTAGTTTACGGTTGGGAGAGATAATTAAGTCTTCGTAACACAACTGATGCCTGAATCTTTAATTTTCATATGAAATGTATACAATGTAAACAAGTAGTTTATGTAGAAACAAGACCATGTGTTTGTCATGATACTATTATGAATGTTGTGCAAAGTCATGTTTCTCTGTAAGAATGATTAAAACCTTTTTCTAACAAGAAGCGGTTCTATTTTCATGTGCAAATAATGTTTTTGAGCCACCGCAACTAAATGGTAAATATAGCTGAATAAGACTGTTTCTGATCTAGAGGACCCTTATATCGCATGCAGTCATTCATCCATTCACATACTGATGGTGATGAACTACACCATATCCACAGCATTTAATAATCAGCTGTGTGGAGAATGAACTCCTGTGAAGTGTACAATGATTAGCTGGATATCTAATGGTAATCAGTTTAAAGTCAAACTCAGCTGGACACTATGGCTGACAACTGCATCACGATATAAGGGTTTCACATAAGTTAAAATTAATAAAGTTTTGTTTTAAATATCTGAAATACTGTCAAACTGGTGACTGTTTTAGCCGCAGTTTCCACTCCACGCCATTGTTTTTATTTTTTTATTATCATTTTTAAGCAGTTACGGGACACGGTGGTGACTTCACGGGTTGTTGCTAGGTAACTAGAGAGCGCGTGAGTGTTAGTTGTTGCTACTCGCCTAGCTTAGCTAGCCTTGAGACGTTGGTCGGCTAAAGCCTTTCCTCTGCCTACATCCCCCAGAATGCTATGCGGTTCTGGATCGGAATTCATTAGTTATTGAAGATTCTACTTTTTATTGTTATTGATCAAGCCCTACGCCAAACAGTATTTTGAATTAAAGTCCGTTTTTATTATTATTTACGTACATAAAGTGCTTTGAGTGACTAGTACACAATATATTTAGTTAATTTATATTTATTCAGTGGATGAAAACTAAAACATTATTCTGTTGATTAACAGAATAATGAGGTGGAGTAAATACTGCAATCTGCTGGCTTTCCTTAGAAAATTTTTGAATGAATTTGAATAATTAACAGCTTATAGATCAATTGGAATACATGTGTGATTTAATTGAACTTATTTTTTTTGTAAAGTGCCTCTAAATAACATTTGTTGTCAGTTGGCGCTATATAAATGGAATGAATTTAATTGCAGTCATTAAAAATGTCATTTATTTCAGTAATAAGAGTAATAAGTTCACTAAGGGAAGCGCTTTTTATGTACAACTTACACAGAGATTGATGTTTTAAATCTTTAATTTCCCGTTTCTCAGCTCAGTGGATCTCGCATATTTTTGACCCGGCCTGTTTTCATCTGGTTTGAATATCAGAACTGAAAGACATTTTGTTGTTGCTGTGAGAGTTACATTGGCTCTTAGTCCATTAATCTGTTGTTCACTTTGTCTGAACTTCTTTTGTCTGAGTCGACATTAAAGCACACAACTCTATCAGAGAGTTGTTGCATGTTGCATTTGACCAGTGTTAAGACAAATAGATTATCCTGTTTTAAATCCAATTGTTTGCATTTGAAAACAAACATTTTAACCATTACTGACTGTAGGTAAAATCATGATTACCAACATGCTTAAATAGAAAATAATTTTAACCTGATAGAAAGAGAAGATTTAAGTGCATGAATGTATTCACTGGACTACAACTGAAATCTGGAGGATAAGAAAAAAGGTTAAACAAAATTAACTTTTTTTCCCTCCACAAAGTCAGGAGCAAGTTAACCTAACAGTCTAGGTCTTAATGGCTGCTCCAACTTTCAGAAATCAGAGAAAACACAATAAAACAAAGGCAGTAAAACATCTTGCATGTCTCCTTTAGTAGATTCATATGTACATACAGAAAAATCAGGCACTCAAGAGTTGAACTTGCAGTTTGAAAATAATTACATTGCTTCAATTCTTAAACATTTACAAAAAAAATACTATGCCCTGAAAGACAGCATTTCAGAGTTTAAATATAAATCAGCACATTATAATGAAACCCACCGCAGGAGCACCTCTGAGATGTCTTTGTTTGGTTATTCATCACTAGCCCACCCTCTTTAACTTAATTCAGATTATCTACAACACACGGTGCACAAACAACATATACAGTTCAATCAACGTTTCTCCTGTGTAAACACATGTACACGGTCTCATACCAAAATTAAAATTCTCATATTAAACAAAAATGCAATTTAAAATTAAACAAATGAGCTGTAAATGTGCTGTACTCAACAACAAAGAAGAGAAAAATGAGAGCGGGTCGTAGGGGAGCTGCGGGTCATGGCTCTCCCTGAGGAGATGTGGTCGAGTGATTTTATTTTGGGTCAGGGGAGGACTGCGGCCGAACCCTGATCTAGAGGAATAAAGGCATAATGAGAGCAGCGAGTCCGACCTCTGCAGAGAGGAACAACCCATCATAACCATTACTTCCAGTAGCTCTCAATCTTTAGGTCTTGACCCAAAGCGTTGAGCTCCTGTGCACCAATCATCAGCAGAATACGCAGCCTGCTTCTCCTTATTCTATCGACTGATTGCTTGGGGTCTGGGTGTGTGTTTATTGCAAACTTGTTTCATGTATCAATAGAAGCAGACGGTGTGGAGAAAAGGCCTGTTGCTCTTGTCCTCAAACTCCTGCAGGAGCTCGTCGATTTCGTTCTCCATGTCGTCCGTGTGCTGGATCTGATGACGACGATGAAGACGGACACAGCTTAGACACAGATTAACTGATCACAGGCTGGTTGAAAGCTTTAATAAACTGTATATTTGATGGTTGAAGAAAATCCTGAATTGGATACTTACACACTGACACAACTCGCAGATGAGGAAGGCTCCCAGCGTGGCCTCCTCGTGGTTGTCCTGAATGTCTACATTGATTACATGAACTGGTTGTAACGTCTCCTGCTCTCTTGAATTCAAATCTAGAAAAAAAAAAAAAAAAAAAAAAAAAAAAGGCAGGGTTTAATTTTTTTAAAGGGTAAATTTATTTTATCAGAGGTTTAAAAAAAAAACCCGCCGCC
>NW_015113793.1:342805-367546 GCF_001443285.1 Poecilia latipinna
AAACAAAAGTTCTCATTTATATAAAGAAACAGTTTAACATGACTCACAGGTGTTCAATTTCAAAAAAAAAAAAAAAAAAAAAAAAAAAAAAAAACAAGTCAGGATGTAATCTTTTTCAAGTGTAAATGTGATTTATCAGAGGTTATAAATAAGAATCTGCAGTCAGTGATTTGATATTTAATGAACAATCTCACCCTCCAGCACTTGGTCATAGACTCTCTCTTCACAGGTTATGACCAGGTCGAATTTATCCTTGCACAACTGAAAGCGCTCTGGTTTTGCTTTGATGCGCTTGTTGCGGTCCAGCATGTGTAAGATCCCATTCTGTGTATATCTGATAGGTGAGGAAGTCAAGGAAAACAGCAGCAGCCACAGAAACAGAACAAAATCGCCTCCTCCCACAGCTACACACACAAATTAATGTTTTAAAAACCCTGAGAGTACTGCTCTTCAGAGACGAAAGGAAAAATGCTTTGAATAATGTTTAAAGAGCAAACAGCGCCCTCTGGTGGTGACGTCAATAACTAGGCCACAATTCAAAGAGAAAAAAACTGGCCTTCCTGTGAAATGAGGTTTAGACAACTGTGGCCATTCTGAAGAGTTTTAATTAAAATCAACATTTTCAATATATCACCTTTTTCTCCATCTTCTACTTACAGGTTATTTAATTTTTTTGTAACTATATCACAATCTTCCTACTGCGTCACAAATCAGGCATTTGCTACATTGCACAAGGTTCATAGGGTGTCTGTGCACCTTCTAGTCTAAAACTCAGAAAATAAATCTGATTTCAGTGGTTTAAAATGTGGACAAGCAGAGAAACAGTTCGATCTTCCGGCAACCAAACACTAAATCAGAGGTCTTCGACTAAAGCTCTCAAGGTCTGATGTCCTGCAACTTTTAGATGTTTCTCTGCTTCAACCCACCTGAGAAAAATTAAGAGGTGGTCAGCAGGACTATGGGGAACTGGACTGCATACTGAAAGGTGCTTCATGCATTTTATTCTGGTGTGTTGGATCCAGGAAACACCTGAAAGCTGCAGGACATCAGACCTCAAGGACTGGAGTCAAGACCCCTGATCTAGGGTTTCAGCACAATTAAAAGGAATAAATAAAAATAAATGCAAAACCTTCATGAAATAAATCCTTGCTTTTTTAAGGTTATATTTTGAGCTTTTATAACCTCGATAGTTTAAAAGTGGCTTTTCCAAATATGCTTTAGGTAATCCTAGAGGTTAGCCTAATGGAGAAATCACATTAAAAAAAAAAGTAAAGATTACTTAACTTCATTATTTAAACTTTATAAAATGATGGATTTTAGGTGTTGGAGAGCAGAATAGAGCTCATGACTAGGGAATAATTACACATGAGCAAGGTGGGAAAAAAAAACTAAACGTTTCATTCTTTTGGTGCTTTACATTTTGAAAATCCTTTATTCTGCAAATCCCTTTTTTTTATCTTTAAACCTTTTACAGTCTACATAAAGTTGAACTTTAAAGATGCTTGATGCACCTGAACTGAAATAGACAATTACTAAATAATTTCCCTTCCATGATAAGAGCATCGATCCATGTGAGCCTGAACACTTCAAATTGGCACAACTTTCACATTGTCAGATTTTTAAATAAACTGCATTTTTTGGTCAGAAATTTAAAACTTTTTAAAGTCATGGACATTAAATTATTCTGAGGCAAAAGGACTAAAAATAAGTAACATGGCTACTGGAAAACTAAGAGCATTAAGCTATAGAAAACAATCCCAGAGGTAATTTTTTTTCCAGATAAAGGTTTTCCATAAAACTTACCCAGGATTACTTACCATTAAGCTAAACTTTACCCCAAATATAGTTTACATTGACACAACAGCTTTAAACATGAGTTTTCATAGGACTTCAAATATGTATGGTTTTGTTTTCCAGCATCATACCTGCTATCCACAGGACTCTTTTTTTCCACCCACCAAAATAAAATCTACTCACCAGGCTGTGCAAAGAACCAAAGCACCAGAAACTGATCATGGTGCAAAAAACTCAAAAAATGAAACAGGGGTTTAAAAAAAGCATCTTGTGTGTGTGTGTATATATATATATATATATATATATATATATATATATATATATACACACACACACACACAAAGTAAATAGAAAAATGACAAACAGGTTACTATTGCCAACAAAATCCACTTACTGTTCTAATGCAACTGCTGATTGCAAGGTTATTTTCACACCTTATTTTACAACCATGTATCAAACATTTTCAGACTGTCTGACTTGAGGAGCTCCCATTGTTTGTGCTGTCCCAAGACGACCACCTAGCCAAACTCCAAACAAACAATACCATCCATGTAAAACTTTCAGATGGGTCATGTTTACTTAGGTGTGTGTGTGTGTGAGAAAGAGAGAGCGAAAGAAAGAAAAAAATGAGTGCGAATGGGATACAGTTCCTTGTCCTTTCGGACCAAGTCGTTGTACATCTGTTCATAAGTTGTTTTGAAGTCATACACATTAGGTTTATCCGGGGATGGACCAGGTAGCTTCACATGAGACCCAGTCCCAAATGATCGCACATCAAATCCACGTTTGCTGTAAAAAAGGAAAGGACAAGAGAATAAATACAATATTAAAATTAATTTTGTCAGCAAGATAAGCGATCATCCTATCATAGACTGTCAGTTTTTGATTAGAGAAGTGTAGAAATCCTTCTTCCTGTGCTTTAATTCAAAAAAAACTTTTTTTTATTGTAAAACAAATGGCGTCCATTCTGAACGCAAGCTATTCCTATTAAAAACACACAAGGGCAGGAAACTCCTCAGATCGTGTTATGAAAGAGCTGAATGACTGGAGTTGCACAACTGCAGTTCCTCTTCTGGAACATTTCCGTCCAGGGGGCGCTGTTAACATGTGAAGCCGGGGGGAAACAATCTAATCACTAAGGCCTTGTGTTTTAAAATCCCTGCGTCTGTTTTTTAAAAGAAAAATAAGTGCGGTCGTTTCTTTCAACCAGCACATGTAAAGCCGTGTAAACAGGATGTGTTCAGGGTGAGCTACACCCTCGGCGGGACACTCCAGAAGTGAGTCCATTGTTAGAGAGCGATAAAGGCCTGACGGACCGACACCGAGTCGGAACGGGTTGTGACCGGCTGGGAAAGCCCCTCCATACACCACAGGTTCACTTGGAGTTGGTTTTCTTGTTCTGTCTCGTCTTCCTGGCGGGTCGTCTTTACCTGAGGATATTGTGCGCTTCCATACTGCGGTTCTGGTTGCTCGAGCAAACAACCGCTACACGCAGCGGCTGGCTCGGCATTGCGACTCTCCGGCTGAGACTAACTAACACCAGCGGTCAGAAACTAAAAACTAGTGGTTCTTTTGGGTCCTGTGAGGAAAATAAAACAAACAATAAACCCTTATAGTAAGATAAAAGCCACGGCGTTTCAACTACGAACACCGTGAGCACCGCTCCCGTTCGTTTAAAGCAGGAAGTTAAAATGGCGGAACCAGAGACGCTGAAAACGGCTTTATAAGGTGATGTCATCGGGGGGGGGCGGGGCTTCGTATTACGTCAGTAAAACAAATGTTATCCAAATATTCCTTCATTAATATTGAAAAGTAGAAATAGTTAAGGTGAAAAAGTCATTAGACAAATTCAGTACACGCAAAATTATTTATTTTAAATAAATAATCAAAAATAAATAATTATTTTAAATAATTATTAAATGTATATTGAAATGTATGTTTCATCCGGATCGTACAAATAGGACCTTCAAGTTGCCATCTTTAGTTAATTATGACACTTTTGTGTATACTTATTTTATTATATCTGGTCTAAAACCATCTCTAGGTTAAATGGCGGGTACTGCAGTTGAATTTTCCTGTTGGTTACAAATGGTACACTTAGCAGATTCACTTTTTGGCACAGTGTTAAACGTGACACTCATAAAGCGTAGTTTGGCCTTGTGTTGGTCCTTCTTTGTTTGAAGGACACACACACACACACACACACACACACACACACACACACACACACACACCTTTTACTTGACATGGGTGTGTTTATTGTGATGTGACGCACAGTAAACCAATAGGAAAACAAAAATAGACAACAAATGAGAGCACTCAAAAATAACATTCATGATGTCAACATCCCCACATGCTCACATTTGGGTAACTCCCTCTGACACTGTTAATGTTTCAACTTAACAGTTCGGGTATAAAACCATGTCACTCTGTAGTGATTTTTAGCTTTGCATATGCATGATTCATTTGCGTTGTGAACACAGAGTGGAAGGGGTCTCCTACAGGTGGGGTTTGTTGCAAGACGCCTGTGAGGCTGACTATTGAGCGTAAAAAGCTGGACAAACTCCCTGGAATTACTGCAAAGCTACTGGTGATTTCACAAGTTGTTTCCAAAGTCTTCAAAAAACATTTTAAAAAGTCACTTGATCTTTTTTCTAATTACTTTTTTGTTAAAAAAAAAAAAAGCTAAACGGGTGTGAAACTTCACTGTTCACATCTCCAGTTAACCCACTTTGGTGAAATTTTTTTTAAAACTGGGGTTATGCTTTCATATGAGTATTATTTCCACTTTACCTTCTTTATTTCCATCCATTCATTTTCTATACACCCTTGTCCCTTGTGGGGTCGGGAGGGTTGCTGATGCCTATCTCCAGCTAACGTTCCAGTCTGTCACACACACTCACACCTAGGGACAATTTAGATAGGCCAGTTAACCTGACAGTCATGTTTTTGGACTGTGGGAGGAAGCCGGAGTCCCGGAGAGAACCCACGCATGCACAGGGAGAACATGCAAACTTCATGCAGAAAGACCCCAGAACCTTCTTGCTGCAAGGCAACAGCTCTACCAACTGCGCCACTATGCAGCCCACCTTCTTTATTTGCCACCTTCTTTATTTGCTTCTATTAATTTGTTTCTATTAATTATAATTATTGCTTAGGACTTTATTCTGTACCGGAATTTTTAGCTTCAAAATTCAAATTAAAAGCGTAATGTATTTATGATATTGACATATAATAAATCTGCATTCATGTGATTCTGGTGAGTTGTTTTTGAAAGTCTGGTTGTTTTAATAGCCTGCGACACTTAGTCTAGTTTCTTTCATGTTCTGGAGGCAGTGTGATGCTTTCAATGTTCTGCTAGGAAACCTTGGTTCCTGTCATCCATGTGAATAGAACTTTGAAACATGTTACCTACTTAAGCATCGCTGCAGATCATGCATACCATTTCATAGTATCATTATTCACTACTGGCTTTGTCTTCTTTCAGAAGGTTAATGCTCCTTGCCACAAATCAAAATTAATTCAGGAATGGTTTAAGGAGCACAACAGTAAGTTTAGGGAGTTGATTTGGCCTCCATATTCCTAAGATCTGAACCCTCTGGAGCTACTGCAGGATGAACTGATAAGTAAAGTCCAATCCTTGAAGAAACCAGATTGCAAGGATGTAAACTCTCTACTATCAATATCTTGGTGCTAGATACCACATCACATCACAGTGAAATGTTTTTCACTGTGCTCCTTTTCAATAAATAGGTTGCGAGGTAATGATTCCTCCAGGGTTAGCTCAGACCTTTTATTGGAAGTATTTTCCAGAACCTTCAGAGTAATTTTCAGTTCCAGGCCTCGAGCTCATGTTCTTGTTAAGGTATTTTTAGCACTCAATAGAAGATATTTTTATTTGACCTGGATGGCACAAGACGCTGCCACATGTACGCACCCAATTACACAAGGAGAACAATAAAGACAGCTGTGTGGTATTAAAAAGTACCCCATAGTTTTTTATTTGCAGTCAGCGGGACAAAAAAGGGATTCTAGCTAAAAGACGTTTGGCACAGTATTCAGAGATTGCACGCTGTTTTCTATTGCCCTTCACAGATTGTACAAACACTGTATGCAAACCTACAAGCAAAAACCAGAGATGACTGAATAAATCAAACTTAGATAGGTTATATTTCTTTCTTTCCCAACATAGACACACTCTCAGATTTATGCCCTAAGCCATTTATTGAGGCTGTTTGTATTGCTGTAGAAACGTGGCCTGATGGCACACCAGAGACAATCTGGAGCAACAAAATGACGCAGTGAACTAGTGTACTAAACACAGTTTATCAGTAATTTTGGTTCAGTGCACCCTGGCAGAGGCTTAAAAGGCGTGTTATTTGCAGAGCCACAGCAAATTGTGCTTCAATTTGGTCGTAAAATGATGAGGTGCATCTTAATACATTAGATTCTTGTTGATATTTAGATATTTTAGTAAATCAAAGTAATTTACAGATTTATTACTCATAGACTGTTGTGTCATAAGTGGTTAGTTTTGTTTACTTTGACGATGTTGACTTACAGCAAACAAAAACTCAAATTTCAATGAGAAAACTTTGATTGTACATAAAGCCAAAATAAGGCGATTTTAAAATTATTGTCTCCCATCGTCCTACTGACATTACTCCACGCATAGATTGTCAGTCAGGTGCTTTTGCTGACCAGTAAGACCATTATAATTTAACCAGTTTTTGGCAGAGTGGGAAGGTGAAAAGTTCTGAAAGTGAAATCGACATTAGCATGAAACTTGTTAGCATAAGGAAGCATAAAGTACTCTGACATTTCCTGGCATGGCTATGCTGTGGAAACTTCACACTGGATTCAAAACAGCTTTAATTTGGAGTTTTCCTGCTCTTCCTCCAGGTATTATTTTAAAAAGTAAGAAGGAACAACTAAGAAACAGTCTAGTCTGATGTCTCTGTTTAAATGTTGGATTTGTCTGTGTGTGGTGGCTCTTATGAATCTAACCCAACTCTTGGTGAACTTCACCATCTTTTCAAGGCTGAAGTTGTTGTCGATTGTCTTCCCCCATGAAACTTTCCATTAATATTCTTGGATAGTATTCTGTGAACAGCATGCTTTTTTAGGAATTACTTTTTGTGGCTTATCCCTGTTTTCCAGGATATCATTTGGGTTTTCTTAGCTGTATGCCATTATCACCAACATTAGTTTCACTTTTTTCCTAATTAAATTGCCTTTCTAATTTATTAAGAAGCACCTGTGCTGTTCGCTGAACAATAACTACCTTGTAACGATGACTGTGGGACGTGTTTATGCAGATATTCATCTTCTTTAGTCCGTCAGTGGCGTGAGTGAGTGCGGTAGGAGTAGGTGTGCTGTGTGGTGGGGCTCATGATGTTTTCTGTAATGTAGGCCACCAGCAGACAAATGATCACCAGCATCACACAGATAGCGCCCCCTACCGCCGTCATGGCGATCACAATGTCCTGCATCCCTGACGGCGGCAGCGTGAACTCCACGCAGTCCCGCTGCTCCGCTCTCCGACGCGGGCCGGACCGGGCCGGGGCCCGCAGGCAGATTCTGTACGGGATGTTCTCATGCAGCTCGGACATCATGAAGTCCCTGCAGCCCGCCGCCAGCTGCACGCCGGCGCACTCGAACTGGGTGTAGCTGCCGTTCCACCAGCAGCTCAGCTCGAACCCGCCGCGCTGGTGGCGCCGCTCACCGCCGAACACCGACCGCGGCGGAGAAGTTAAATGTGACCCAGAACCAGCGGGCTGCTCGGGAGGGCTCTGTCTGGTCTCATTGTCTCCATCGTGGCTCCACTGTAACAGCACGCTGCCATTGGTGAGCAGGTTCGCCACCAGGTTCCCCAAAGTCACCTGCGTCCTGCAGTCCTCCTTGTTGCACCTGTACCCGAACAGCGTGCGTCGAAAACAAAGCTGCCCCCAAATGCCCCCCTCTATCACCCTGTAGGCACAGATCGGTGACGCCTCCTCATCTGGTTTCGGTCTCAGCGCGCCGACAGAGACATTACTGCTGCTGTCTTTAATCAGAAATGATGGCCTGCTGTCATGACTCCGGTTGTTATTCCTACGTCTCCCCTCGGATGCTGCTGCTGAGGATGAGGATGTTTGGTGTGTTAACGCGAAGAGCAGCAGCGCCGACAGGGCGAGCAGCGATGCTCGGCGGTGGCTCGTCATCTCTCGTCCTCTGGTTGAATTATTTTCGCTCACAGTGGACCGCCGGATGGGCGATGGCACAACCATCCGAGCCGAGGTCTGCCATAGAGATCAGCTCTTCTTCTTCTTCTTTTCCCTCTCATCTGAAACAGAAAACGCATTTGGTGCATTTAAAGCGATCCCACATGAATAAGGCGATTAGAAATCGGATCAAAGTGACTCCTTGTGTGCAAACCACTTACGTGTTTCTGCAGGACAGAGGAGCCGCTCTCTCCTTCCTGTCTGGCTTCACGTAAATGGCTTTGATGCCTGTTTGAGAGGGTGCACGTGAAGGAGCGCTCGCCGCAGCGTGCTGGAGAGCGTGGGTGCGTGCGTGAAATATTTGGAGTCATCAGCAGCAGGTGGACGATGAGTCATCGTCCCACTCAATGCTCCAGGTGTGGGTCAGATTCCTGGAAACGCAGCTGGAGGAAAAGCTGTTACTCTTCTGAACAAACGTGAATTTATGAATGTTTTCCTTAATAACAAAATACATTTATGTTTATTATCTTACACATTTAATTCATATGTATACATTTAGAAGTGGAGAGAGATAAATTAAGTAGGGGCTGCAACTAACGATTATTTTAGCAATCGATTATTCTGACATTAATCAGCTGATAGGATAAAAATGTCCACGTTACACAGATTTTTTTACTTAACCCATTAAGCTTTTTTAGTTCAGTAGTGGAAATAATTAAAAAGATACAAATGAACAAATAATGAAAAAAACTTTTTTATTGAATTAAAATGTATTTTATTTTATAACAATAAAATATTTATAGAAATAAACATTTTATTGCCATTTCTTTTATGAATTTGAACAAAGGAAGCTAAAACCTTTTCATTTAAAGAGTTTGGAGCTAGAAACAAAGTGTTTTTTATTTTAAATGTATATCTATGTAAATATTTTCATACAGATACAAATATATTACAGTTTTGGCTTAATGTCCTCTGAATATACTGATTTTTCATCAAACTGCCTTTTTTCAGTCTGTATGTACTGCAGTTAACAATTAATCTATTAGCTGACAATTTTTTTAATTAATATTTATTTGTTCATTTATTTAATTTTTGTGCTTGTCTTTTTCTTATAACTGGCACATAATATAAATGTCTTTCTGCAGTAAAGGGTACAATGGGAACCATATTGGATTATTGTTAGATTATTTGTGTCACTAACGAATTAAATGAAAAGGTTGTAAACATCTATTATGAAGTCCAGCCGCAGTTTCTCCGTTGTATTCAGGTCTGGACTTTATAATGCTAATATAGCATTATAAACTATTAGCTCTGGAGCTCTGCATTTAGCTCCATCCATCATAATGCTGCCACCACCATGTTTTAGGGATGTTGCATTCAGGATGATGTGCAGCATTTGTTGTGCAAATAGGTAAAAAAAAAAAGAGAGAATATATTCTTTCAAATGTTTGCTGTATCAGCTCCTTTCAAAGGAGGAAATCTTGGCTGCTCGTTAATAATGGCCTCTAATGGAAATATTTAAATTGTGGTGAAATGCTTCATTGCTCTTTACTTCAGTGCTTAGCTAAGTTTACTCCATGACATCATCACCGTGTCCCACTGGAAGCTCAGTGAATAATTAGTACCAAGGGAGAGAATGAAAGGCTGATTAACATGAAAAAAATGCTGAATTTGTTAGTTCACTTCCTGGACGGTTCATGGTGTGCATGACTGAATTAACTTCTCTCTCTTTACTCTTAAACAGAATAAATAAAAACAAAAAGAAAAACAAAGAGTCTGTATTAAAAGATAAAAAACAGTGTATCAGTGTGTGGAGTGGAACAGATAAAATGTTGAGCTGAAACAATATAGAGACATAACAGTTTAAAATAAGATAAGATCAGATCTATCTATCTATCTATCTATCTATCTATCTATCTATCTATCTATCTATCGAAAACTGGCAGGATTAAATAAGTTACTCCTGTCTAAGCTCATTATCAAACAAATCGTAATCAAAATATTATATTTTGGCATTTGAATTGTGAATATGTTAAAAATAGAGTAAACTACACAGATAAGTACTGAACTATTAGTTTTTAGTTCATGTGTAAATAATGTGATTAAACTTGTTGATGCAGCAGTTCTGTTGGTCTGTGTCACATGGGACGTGTTGATGTTTTGGATTAACTGGACCGTGAACATGGTCAGCAGAGATTTGTCATGTGTGATGGATTTAATCATTTGTCTGTATGAACTCGTATAAAACAGTCCCGCGGTGAGGAGCAGCTCACTGTGCGTGACCCCTCTGACCCGAGTCTGAAAGGAAAGGATGACGCCATGTCAGAGATTCTCACTGTAGACGCTATTCTGTTTGGCCTCTTGGTTTTTTCTGGGATTTTGGGAAACATCTTGGTCATCCATGTGGTGAGAGAGCAAATATCTGTTTAGTGTATGAGTGGGAGGTTTTTTCGCAAAATCTTACCAGGCATTTTTGTTTTAGTTTCTAGTGAAAATATCTCAGTAAACTTTAAACAAGACAAAACAAGAAACCTTTCAGTGAGATAGCTTGTTTTATATCAATAATGTTGATGAAAAAGTGTTTTTTCAACTGGATTTTTCAAAAACTTAACTCAAGGTCATATACAGCTCTGGAAAAAAATAAGAGGCCACTTTAAATGATCAGTTTCTCTGATTTTACTTTTTATAGGTATATGTTTGAGTAAAGTGAACATTGTTATTTTATTCTATGAACTACTGACAACATGCCTCTGAAATTATAAGCAAAAATTTAGTATTTATTTACAGAAAATGAAAAATAATTAAAATAACCAAAACGATGCAGTGCTTTCAGACCTCAAATAATGCAAAGAAAACAAGTTCATGTTCATTTAGAAACAACAATACTGATGTTTTAACTCAGAAATCCAAATTTGGTGGAATAACCAGGTTTTCAATGGGGTTCACTGCAGTGGGCTCTTATTTTTTTCTAGAGTTGTATCTTGCTGAAAAGTTACTTGTAAATTAGTTTTGTTTTATTTCAGGTGATATTTGCATTAGAAACCAAACAAAATACTGTTGTGTTTTAGCAGTGATTGACTCCAGGCTGTTGTCTTTCTCCTCTCAGGTGTTTCAATCTGCTTTGGAGAGTCCGTCTCGGAGACTCCCTCCTTCCGACACCATCCTGGTCCACCTGTCTCTGGCCAACCTGCTCACCTCTCTTTTCCGCACCGTGCCCATATTCATGTCCGACCTGGGCCTGGACGTGTCCCTGTCTCCGGGCTGGTGCAGGATCTTCATGCTGCTGTGGGTGTGGTGGCGAGCCGTGGGCTGCTGGGTGACGCTGACGCTCAGCATCTTCCACTGCGCCACCCTGAGGCGACAACATGTCACCTTTGGACCTCTAACTCTGCAGAGGGAGCGGCGGAGGGTGTGGGTGGTGTTGGGACTGGTGTGGGGCGCTAACCTGGCCTTCTCAATCCCGGCGCTGCTGTTCACCACTCACATTGAAAGCAACGCCACCATGGAGCTGATGGTGATCAGCTGCACCACTCGCCCTCTGCTGGGCTGCGTCTGGAAGTTCCCCAGCGACCGACAAGGCTTGGCCTTCGCATCCACTTCTCTTGCGCTCAACGAGATTCTGCCGCTGGTTGTGATGGTTTTCACCAACTTGGCGACCCTTCACTCCCTGGCCAAGCACATCCGAGCCGTTATCTCGGAGTCAGGAAGCCACGGGGAGCTGGACAAACACGTGTCCACTGAGCGTAAGGCCGCTCATGTAATCATGTGTCTGGTGTCTCTCTTTGTGGTCTGCTGGGTCCTGCAGGTCGCCGCGGTGACCTACTACAACCACGACGGTGGGCAACATGCCGAGGGGCTGCTAACCGTGGCCCACTTCTCTGCTTCGCTGTTTGTGGGATTCAGTCCGCTTGTGGTGGCCCTGGGACACGGAAAGCTGAGGAGGAAAATCAGGAGCATGATTCTGGTGTGGACCAACGTCCCTCTCAGCCAGGAGGCTGAAAGCGGGAGAAAATCCCCCAAAACGAGCGGAAAACAAATCAGTTTTGTTGCTCAGAAAGAGGTTAAGGTTAAAAAGGTCAAAGACAAAGTTATACCACGCAGATAGTGAAGGTAAAATATTTCTTTCTTCACTGGGTAAATCAAAAATCACTTATCATTTTCAATTCCTTTAACTTATTTATTGGAACTCATTTATTTAATCTAAACAAACAAAACAAATCAATTTCTCATTTCATCTGTACAGATTGTTTGCACATATTGTTGCTCAGTAGTGGATTTCATTTGGCTTATACGGCTCTCCACCCAGGGCGGCACAGAATGTAGGGCATCACAAACTGTCCCAAAAATAAAAGGTTCTGCCAAAAATTAGTTTTCTGTTGCTTTTTTGGGACATTTTATGAGTGTGGAGTGGGTTTCTCTCAGTTAAAAAAATGTACTAAAATCTCCCAGTTTAATGGGAGAGTTTAGTGTGTTAATTTTTTTTTTTTTTTTTTTTAGTTTTTAAGGGTTCAGAAAAGTTACAAATGTGCAAATTTACAATTTTTCTTGCATAGTGAACACTGCTGGGTGTGTTTGTTTCTTGGTTGTGTGGGGTGGGAAACAAAATGAGAGGTTCATCCTGTGTGATTGATTCAAAAACAATCATGTTGATTCGCTGAAATTTTCCAGTAGCTAAATTACACATGAAAATCATAAAATATAAAAACAAATAATCGGACACATCAGAAACTGTCCTACAAGACGTTATTTTTTATCTTTGGTTTATTCACTTTGTTTGTTGAATGATATCAGCATTTTTAACTTGTTTTGTTTAAATATTAAGGTTAAATTGAGCTGTTTACTCATTTTGAAAGACCTTTGTAATCAACCAAGCCACATATTAAATTAAAAAGAAATGGCCACGCAGTAAATATACATTCATTTCCATGAGTCAAACTCATGAGTGTTTCACAAAAGTATTGACACGCTTTCAATGTTTTTACACAGAGTCGATATCTTGCAGAACCATCTTTGCTGCAAGTCTTAGGGCTGATCTCTCTACTACTATCTACATCAAGAATGAAATTTTTATCCGGTTTCCTTTGCAGAATAGCTAATGTGTTGTCATCTCAACTGGATTTACGATGGATTTTGATTGGGTAATTTCTACCTCATGAACATGCTTAACAAATTCCATGTAGTTTTAAGGAGTCCTGCCTGAAAGAGGACATCAGAAAAATGCTGCAAGCAAACAAGAACTTCCGTTTTATATAGCAAGTTTGCACCATTTCATACTATTCATTTTTGCAATTTTCTGCATTTTCCCTTTTGCTTCTATTTCTTGTGATCGCTGTAGTTTCCCTTTGGATTAGTCTTTTGAAAAATTGCAGCATTTTTCTGTTGCATTTGTGGTTTTTGGTGTTTGTGTGTTTTGGAGTTTGCATCATTCCGGTGTGTGCTGCTCATTTGTACCTGTCGACCGATGCAGTAAAGAAGGGGGAAAACACATTTGCCCCATATATCAGATCTTCAAGCATGAAGACATGTGAGAAAGTTCAAGAAGCATGGATAATTTTGCGAGGCATTGCATCCACTCTAACAAACACTTTGAACAACAGGTGGATGGAGGATTTCCTGGGATTGTTTTGTGGCCTAAAGGACCAAATGTTGCTCTTCACCCAGAAAATGTCAGTCAGAGACAGAAGACTTCATGCACGAACGAAGCCGGCGGTGGCCGATTGCCAGGACAACAGGCGACATGGCGATGAAGATGATGTTTGCGAAGCGAGCGATGACCAGCAGAAACTCAGCTGAGGAGCCTCGGTTGTAGTTGAAATAGTTGACAGAGATGATGCTGGTTCCCCAAGATACGATGAAAAGCAAGACAAGAGCAAGAATCACCTAGGAAAGAAAAGAAATTCATCCATAGAAGATCGAAAATAAACCATTGAAATAAATACTGTTCCAGCACTCTTGGAACAGTATTTGGACTCTAGGATATGTCTCACCTTGGCGGCTCGCCTCTCTGCTGGCACTCGTTTTAAAACAGGTGCGTCCTGAACAGAGCTCCTTGACCGGCCGTGGGTGTAGAGAGTGTAGAGAGACGTCATGTTGGTGACCGCCATCAAGATGATTGGGAATATTTCATGGATCGCCATGGATGTGGTGGCGTAGGCCAGGCCGGAGTAGTTTGACGGGAAGTTCCACACACAGCCCAGCAGGGGGCGCGTTGTGCTGCTCACCAACATGAGAGTCTGAGATCAAAAGAGGAGGAAGAAGAAATGCAAATTACAAAGATGATCCGTCCATTGCTTATATCCAGGTAATCTTTCTGGGTTGTGGTCTCTTTGTGCAAACTCTTTTTTTCACCATGACATTCATACATTTCTAAATGTCAGCTAATTCACTAGCTAAATATTTAGTTTACAAATAAAATATTTAACTTTCAAATTAAATATTTAGTAAGGAAGCTAAATACTGAGTTGGCAAACTAAATATTTAGTTCTCAAATAAACATCTAATGTTTAGTTTGTAACTAAATATTTAGCTAGCAAAATAAGTATTTCATTTGGAGCTAAATACGTAGTCTGAACACATATTTAGCTCAGACCTAACAGTTAGGAACTAAATATTTAATTGAAAGTTAAATATTTAGCTTGTTAATTAAATATTTAGTTTGGAACTCTGATATTTATAAATGTATAAATAAATTGTGAAAATATAACTTCATAAATGAACAAAAGTCATGTTTTTGGATTGTGATTTCTGGAGAAGCTGGAGAGAATAGTCCGCATTTGAATAACAGGGTTTTAGCTTAATAATATTATAGTTGTGAAGTTTGTCAAAACTGGTTTATTTATTCTTCAAATTCATTTTGCGTAGTCAAAAAGTTATTTTCTCCCGACATTTTTATGTAGCTCTTGACGGTTGGTGGTTACCATAGCAACCTGTATCTGGCAGCTCCTCCCCCTTTCCTGTTGCTATTTTTAACTGTCAGAATCAACTCTGTGTTTTTCTTTACAAGTATTTTAACACATACTTTAAACAAATTTAATTATACAGATCACTTTTTGTGTAATTTTGCAATATTTTGCATATGTTTTTTGGTGTTATAGTTAATGTGCATTTTAGCTGTGTTTAATTTCACAACTGTTAACTGCTGTTAACTGCTCATTGGGAGCCATTGCTCTGTAGTTTGTTTAAGGTTATTTATTGTATTTAAAAACATGCAAACTTCGTGTTTGTCTCACCTCTGTGGTGTTTTCATTGCCACTGGTGGAGAAGATATGAGCAGGAATGGAGTAAAGAAGGTTTAAAATCCACATGATGGCCAGGCTCAGCAGCAGGGTCCTATATGTGCTCCACGGCCCCTGGAGGTGTCCAATAGTCGGAGCCACGCGCTTCAGAGTGTGGAGGTGAAACGCGCTGAGGAAGAATGTTGACCACACGTTGACTGACCGTAACCAGACCCAGACTCCCATCAGGAACTGACACCAGCTTTTGGAGGAGTACAGCTGGAAAAGAGATATTTGATTGGGTGAGTTTTGTGTGTTTTCATGTCTTGGAGCGCACTCTACATTGAGATCATAGGGCCGATGGACAATAAATCAATAATGATATAAATTGTGATCAATATCAATAAATAGAATGTCTGATGGAAAATACAGAATTCAGGAATATTAACTGAACTCTGATCCAGAACCACATAGCATTCTGGGGGATGTAGGCAAAGCTGGTGGAATCAACTAACTCACTCACTCTTTGGTTACCTAGCAACTCACTCCCTCTTCGGTTACTTAGCAACAGCCTGTTGAATAACTTATGCAGCAGTCGTCTAGTGTTTTGCTACTGTGCCTCATAACTGCTTAAAAATAAAAACCAATGTTGTGGACTGAAGACAGTGGATGAAACAGGAACGGTCACTCCACCAAATCTGTCTCCCAGTCTGTGTTTATTCGATATCAGCTGTTCTGAATTGGTGCAATCAACTGCCTGCTTTGGTTTCCAGGTATTGTCAGATTGTTGTGTTTTCTAACCTTATGCTTGGAATCTTTTGGCCTTTTTACCCTATATTGCCTTCAGTTTGGTTTGGTTTTAAAGTTTGTCTGCCTACCTCCTGCCACGTCAACAATTAATGACACCCTTTCAGTCCACAGCAGTGTGGTACTGTCTTTAATTTGGACAAGTGACACTGTTGTCCCAGTTGCTTTCTGATGGACTCAAGCCTTGGTTCACCCTGGGTTGTTCTTGAACATCCCAACAGATTTAGTTTAATCTAAAAGGTTGACAGTTTGGGTCAAACGGTTGAAATAATTCAGTATTTACACAGAACAATTAGGAACATAAAGGTTACATTAAGCTAGGAGAACAGCTCGTAACCTCATCTGTCTTGAAGAATCTGTGAAATAAAATGTGACATTCTTGTCAGGAAACCAACTAAGACACATAAACCAGCTCTGGAAAGAGGAGATAACAAATATATGAACTCAGAACAGTGGCAGAAGCTTGCCGATGGCTACAAAAGAGTCGGTGTCTTGAGTAACTTTATACAGGATGCATTAATTCACGCTTGTATTTATAATTTTGAACTTATATGAAATAGAGCCAATTTCCAGTTTAATGAAACTTTTGTATCCAGTTACTTTGTTTAAAATTTGTTGACATTTTGTGTTCTGAAATTAATCAACACTGAAAAAAGGGTGGTTAAAGAAGCTGTAGTCCAGATATAATGACATGAAGTAAATATTTGAGCTAGTTCCACAAGTAAAACTCTTTTCAGCGGTTTGCTTCCCAAACACACTTTAGGTTTTAGTTTTTTGAGCAACACATCAGATGCATATTTGAACAGTTCATACCTTGAAGCCCAGGTCAGAAATGATAAGCAGCAGGTTCCTCACAATGGACACCATTAGATTGGACACTGCCAAATTGACAATAATGATGTCCGAGTTATGACCCGGCCCACGATCCATCAACACACTCTTTCCAATCACTCCTATCACAATAGAATTACCCACAATTCCCAGAGCCACCAAAATGATGTAAAAGGCGCTCTGTGCGGGGGAAACACCGGTGCGAAGTCCCATCCCCACAAGCTTAGTGGTTGACTCTTGCTGCATATCTTGAGTCGTTTCAAAATTTTGAATTTCTGAACCCATGTCAGCATTCCGGCCCAAATTAAGTTCCCTCTTCATTGTGAATGTTTACTGAGAAAGTCCAAATCAGGTGAACTTCCAAGCATACCGCTAATATGTACAACCCGAAGAAGATCCTACCAGTGACATCACAGCGGAAAATGGACCTTTTGGTTCCACCTACCGATGAGCCAATCTCCACGTGGGCCAGAGGAAGCCACAAAGCATCACAATGTTTTCAACCTTAGGGAGATTAAGGTGTGTGTTAATGAAACACAAGAGATTAATCAATTTCCTTGAGCAAATTGTGCTTGAGTTGCAGCTTTCCATCTTTCACCACCAACCTGAAGGAAGTGCGACGTTTTTGTTAGCAGGTAACGCTCGGAGAGATATTTACTCACAGATTTTAACCAGGTTCAGGCCTGGTATGGGTAAAAAAATGGACCAATAACCTCACATTTATTTTTATAATGTAATAATAATCATTAGTGTAGAAAGCTTAATATACTTGTTTGGAGAGCCCCTCTTTTTTACATGCTAAACTAGCTTCAAAACAAGGTTGAAACTGAAAACATTTTGGGCTCTTATATCAGAAATAAGTATTTTTTTTAGCAAATTAAGTACTGTCATTCCAATAAAATACATATAAATAAATAAATAATGGTTTCACTTTATCTTAAAATGGTTTGTACGTGTATACACCATATCACACATACTTGTATTTCCTGAGGTAATAAACACACTGTGTTTGTTTCTAAACCTTTGACTTTAACTGCATGTGCAAAATAAGATCAAGTTCAACAAGCACAACATTTTTCCATGAGTTGCTTCCACTGCATATTTTTACTTTTTTATCAATATATCAGATGTTTTTGTAAGCAGTTCATACCTTGAAGCCCAGGTCTGAAATGATAAGCAGTATGTTCCTGATAAAAGACACCATGAGGTTGGACACGGCCAAATTAACGATAATAATGTCCGAGTGATGTCTTGTGCTGCGCTCCACCATCACACCCTTTCCAATGACTCCAAACACAGTGATATTACCCACAATTCCTAGAGCCACCAGGATAATATGGAAGACTGTCAGTGCAGGAGACAAAGGTGTACGAAGTCCCATTCCCACAAGTTTTTTGGTCGTCTCTTGCTCCATAATTTCAGTCGTTGTGTTAAAATGTTGAATTTCTGAACTCATGTCAGCATCTCGCCCCAAATCAAGCTCCACCTTCATTGTGAATGTTTACTGAGAAACTCAAATCAGCCTTCAAAGAACACCGACACCCAGTTAAGCATCAGGGAATCAACCAGCTTTGGGGTTTTGTTTTTCCTGAAACTGAAGAAGCTCCGTCTGGTGACGTCACAGCTAAAAATTGATTTCTTGGTTCCACCTTCCGACGGTTTGACTTCCTTGTGAATCACAGAAAGATATAAAGCATCACAATTTTTTCAACCTCTGGGAAACTAAGGTGTGTGTTAATGAACCACGAGAGATTAATCAACTTCCCTGAGGAAAAGGTGCTTGCTTTGCATCTTTACTCCTTACACCATCAGCCTGAAGGAAGTACAGACCTTTAATTACTTGTAGCAGAGTTTCTGCTGATCAGGAAATATCTGATTGATTTTTATTCACAGGTTTATGCCCTTATGTCCAGATTTTTGGGTGGTTTGGTTCTTTTACCCATTCTTTAAAATAGGAACTACAATATGGAGCAGCAATAGGTTTTGTTTGGTTATGGAAAGAAAATTCTTAATAAAGTTAGTATTTTAGATCAAAATACCAAGACGGGGCACCACCTGATTATCAGGAAATAATATCCAGCTAGCTTTCAGTCGCTCAGTTATGAATACCAGCCTGGTCAGGTGTGGCATTACAGAAAAATAGATGAAATGAAGTCGCACACACCAAGCCCTGCACATACACAGAATAAATACAGACAACTTCTCTCCAAAATCTAATAATTTACTTACAAACATCCACCAGTTCCAGTCTGCTCTGCAGAACCAGAACCAGAACCAAACACTGGAGAAGCAGCATTCATATTCTATGCACCACAAATCTGCAATAAACGTCTGGAAAACTGCAAAACTGCTGAAACAGTGAGTTCCTTTAAATCTACTTTTAGTCCTTTAGACCAGTGGTCCCCAACCTTTTTATTACCGCGGACCGGTCAAGACTTGCAAATTTTGCTGCGGCCCGGGTGGGATGAACAGTCAGATAAGGCTTCTGCATGTTGGTATTCCTGCTAAATCCTGAATATGCCCAATTTGGGTTGTCTTGGCCCTTTTATCGCAGCCTGTGGGGTTTACCCTGACTGGGAACGAGAATACAACCTGCTGTATGTGACAGGTAGCCAATCAAAAAGCGTGGTGACGTAAGAACAGAGGGGAAGACCAAACAGCTGACATATCGCGCAACTGAGAGTCCGGTGGATATCAGAGATGACATGTGAAAATGTTTATTATTATATGTAAAGGTCATTATTATATATGTTTATTATGTTTATTCAGTTAAAATATTAACTATGAAAAAACATAGTTGCCTCCAAATCATAGTGCAGCAAATAGAGCGGCTGCTCCCGCTGTCTTTTATCCACTGCCTTTTATTTTTGTTACGTCTTTTATCTCTTAAAATGAGTCCACAAACTATCACGATTGCTTCTACATCGTCATCCGTGTTTGGTTATTCTAAATTCCTGTATGTTATGTTGGGGGTTTTACTGGATTATCCTCTGGAATCGGAGTAGATAAAATATCCGATGAGATTAAACTTTTGCAGCAGGTCATTTTGTTTAAGATTTGTTGACAGTTTTTGCTCTAAATGAATAAACTCTGCCATGAGAATAGCTCAAAGAAGCTCTTTAAAGTCCAGATATGATGACATTTCTGCTAACAGTGAGTGGACCGAAACTCTATGTGCAAAATGAGAGCTAATTCAACAAGCAAAACGCTTTTTTTTATTCTTTTCCATCCATAATTTTTAGTTTTTTGAGCAGCACATCAGATGTTTGTGTAAGTGGTTCATACCTTTAAGCCCAGGTCCGAAAAGATAAGCAACACGTTCCTCAAAAGTAAAACCATGAGGTTGGACACGGCCAAATTAATGATAACAATGTCCGAGTGATGTCTCGTGCTGCGCTCCACCATCACACCCTTTCCAGTGACTCCAAACACAATGATATTACCCACAATTCCTAGAGCCACCAGAATAATGTGGAAGGCACTCAGTGCATCGGGCAGAAGTGTGCTAAGTCCTTTCCCAACAAGTTTGGTTGTTGCCTTTTGCTCCATGTCGTGACCTACTGAGTTAAATTTTTTAATTTCTGGACTCATGTCAGCAGCATCTCGCCATAAATGAAGCTCCACCTTCATTGTGAATGTTTACCAAGAAAATCCAAATCAGCTTTCCAAGAAAACTGCATATATAACTTAAGCATCAGGGAATCAATCAGCTTGGATATATTTACATCTTTCCACTGCAGCAAAACCTGAAGAAAATCATTTGCGTGACATCATAGCAGAAAACTGACCTTTTGGTTTCACATTCCCATGATTTTACATCCAAATGGACCATAAAAAGCCATAAAGCATCACAATGTTTTCAGCCTCAGGGAGATTAAAGTGTGTGTTAATGAAACACAGGAGATTAATCAACTCCCCTGAGCAAAATGTGCTTGAGTTGCAACTTCAGACTTTGCACCTGAAGGAAATGAAGACATTTTTGTGTGCATGCATCCACCTGCAGCAGGTTGTCTGCTGGTTAACAGAAGATCTCACACTTCATTTTTAAAAAGCTGAAAACAAAATAGAAAGTAAAATTAAGTCACAAATGTGACAAAATGTGTTGTTGATCAAGATAAATACAAGCAATGGTTAATATAAAAACTAAAACTGTGGCATTTTAGGCATTTATTTAAATCAGTGGTGATAGAAAGTTCATCATTTTATAGAAATATATTTTGAAAAAAGCTGAAGTACCTAAGCAAGGGTTGTAAATCTATTCACAGCTGCAGCAATCAGCATTGAAAAAAGAAACAAGAAGACGTATTTAACACAATAATGACAACTTTGTCATGTTTTTTTAATCAATATGTTTTATCCCTCTCATTACTCAGAGTTGACTGTAATATAGATTCAATCTGATAGGAGAGTACTCTGCTAACATAAAGTCAAATTAAATAAATAATAAACGGTCCAATGAGGCTCATTGGTCTGATTAAAAGTAGCTGTTGAAAATAACATTTAAGCAGGTATTAAACATGCTTTTTATGACGCTCATATTTTCTGTATTAAAATGTTTTTTTCTTATTTTTCTGACTGGTCCCTTTTGTCGTGTTTTTATTAGTGGAAAACTGACTAAAATAAAGAGTTGAACACATCAATCTCTCTGCAATTAATCTTTGTAATGTGTTTGACTTGTTGAATTGAGTGACTGAGAAAATATTTTAATAATATTCTAATTTATTAAATGGTTTTGTATTTTGTAGAGATTTTTGGGATGTGCATTTAGCTTTTAAGTTTCAAAAGTCCACATGACTGAAGTTATGGATTTAAACTGAGACTTGAATAGTTTTGTGAATTGTTAAAAAATGGATGATTTTGACTCAGGGTGTGCTTTCTTTTTACCACAACTGTACTTGTGGTGCAGTTGGAAGAGCTGTTGCCTTGCAGCAAGAAGGTTCTGGGTTCGATTCCTGGCTCCAGTCTTTCTGCATGGAGTTTGCATGTTCTCCCTGTGCATGTGTGGGTTCTCTCTGGGTACTCTGGTTTCCTTCCGCAGTCCAAAAACATGACTGTCAGGTTAATATTAAGAAAAGAAACACAATAGATATTTGCCAGGAATTTTATAATCAAGTACAGAATAAATATTATTTGCAAATTTATACTGATATTTCGAAAGACCCCAAAAAATGAAGCAACCAGTATAGCAGTAGTGATTCCTGAATTAAAGATTAATATTTTAAAAAGAACATCTAATTATTTGAGTATATATGCAGTAAGAGTATGTGCAATATTATTAGCTTTTGAATGGGTGGAGGATACTGATATAAATAAAATAATAGTTTGTAGTGATTCATTATCTGCATTGTTGAGTATTGAAAAAGGATGTACAAATAATCATCAAAAATATATTGCGATTATGGCTCTTCATCATAGGATTTGTGAACAAAATAAAAATGTATTGTTGTTCTGGACTCCTACTCATGTAGGTATTTTGGGTAAAGAGCAGATAGGTTGGCTAAGGAGGCTATTAAAAAAGAAGATACTGATATGCCAGTAAAATTATCTAAATCTGAAAAGTATAGTTTGGAAAGAAAGCAAAAAGATATGGAAAATTAGGTGGGATAATGAAATAAATGGAAGGCATTTATATAGGATACAAAATACAGTTGATGAAGTAAGGATCAGAGGAAAAAACAGGAGGGAGGAGATAATTATAAATAGAATAAGAATAAGTCACAGTTTTTTAAATGGAACTCTTTTTAAGATGGGGAAACCTCTTCCTGATTTAAGCCGTTGGTGTGATACTGTAGAAACGATGGATCTTGTTTTGATTAGTTGGAGAAAATCTGCAAATCAAAGAAGATTATTAAAAACGCAATTAGGTTTTAATAGGGAATTGAAATTTGAGAATGTGGTTGATTAGTTAAATAGCACTGAGGGGAAAATGATTTTTCGTTTTTAAAAAAATACTGGTTTCATTCTGAGAATTTGAGGTATAGGTATTAGGATCCAATAGATGGTGGTAGTGCAACAATGATGGACGCAAGCTGTCGTTAAAATCTAAAGAAGAAGAAGAGGAGGAGGAAGAGGAAGAGGACGGGACGTGGTCTGTTTTGTTGAATGTTTCTCTAAAAAATATCTTCAGTCCAGTTTAAACGAGTTTATCAACGAGCAGTTAACTGCTGCTGAAGAAACTTTCACAGAGTTTAAAGAAATCATCGTCAAGTCGGAGGAAGAGATGGACGATCAGCGCAGACTGCTTGATTTCTCCCGGACTCCCCAGATAATCTTACAACGGATAGGTAGGAAACACCAGCGTTTGGATGAAGGTTAATGTATGCACCGTTCTGCATGAGGATCATTCTAGTAAATGTGCTTTTCCCATATAAAATGTTTTTTTAACGGGTAAATGAACCCAGACACGACAATTACGCTGTGAGAATGGCTTATTTATGTAGAGAGAAAATGGAGCCAATGGCCTTTTTTTGTGGCTCTTTTCCTTTAACTACTGAGATTTACTTTTGAAAACAGCAGAAATGTGAATAATGCAGCGCAAGGTTAGTAAAGCAAGCAACATAAAATAATAGCGGCGTTAGTTGTAAAATGTAATAATTTGTAATAAATAAATTGTAGTTGCGAATTTTCGTCGGTCCAAACAGGAAGCTGAAGCTTTTTCCGAGAAAATTGAATGCAACACAACGTAACCTGACACCTACTGCTAAGTAGCGGCATGTGGAGAGAAGGAGAGAGAGCGAAGCAGCAGCAGCATTGATTTATGCAACTGTTCTTAGTGGGGAAACACTGAGTGGCAAAAACTGTTATATGTAATTTCCCCCCTCTGTCTAAAGTAAGATAGCTCCCGTTTTTGTTGGAAGGTTTCATAAAGACGATGAGAGGAAGAAGTGGGGAATGTCTTTAATGCCTCTGTCTCTTTAAGGAGAGACGCATTCGCTGCACTGATGAACCTCAGCTGCTGAATCTCTTAAGGTTTTCATCGGCTGGATTCATGAGCCCAATTTACAGGAATTTACAGCTACTTCATTAAACACCGTTTTCAACTAATTCACCACCAAGTTACACGGATAAGAGATGTCCAATGTCCATAACACTTGAAAATTGCTGTGATCGTTTATTTTCCCCAGTTTGACAAGATAACAAAGATCAAACTTTTCATCAATGATGTGTCTTTAGTGCCAAGGCTTAACAGCACAATTCAGTAGGATTTTTATGAAGCGCGTAAAACAGAGAACTCACCTAAACCCAAGCACAGTTAAAGCTTTTATTTTTTAGTAATTAATTTTTGTACCTGGTGACATAGCGAGTAACAAGCCAATCACAAAATTCTCTCCTATTTGTTTCCCGTTTACTTTTTGATCCAGCCGTTGTTTCATACAACCAGATTAATCAGAATTTATGTGTTAGAATCACAAACATCTTTTACTTGTTTATTCATTGTAAGGCTTCATGTTGATTTCACGTTGCCCATTTCACATATATTGTCCACTTGATGTCACAGTAGTCTACGCTCTGTAATTTTTAGGTGGTTTTTTGTTAATTTCTGTCTCAAATGATGAACGATTTCTCCTATTTACTTCAGTAAAGTTAACAATAACTCTTTTTCTCTGTTTTTGTCTCCAGATTCCCTGCAGTGCAACATTCATCACCAGGAGAGGAGATCCACTCTGGACCAGGAGGAGTTAGAACCTCTGAAGGGAAAACAAGACCAGGAAGAGCCAGAAGATCATCAGATAAAAGAAGAGCAGGAGGATCTAAAACACCAGCAGATAAAAGAAGAGCAGGAGGATCTAAAACACCAGCAGATAAAAGAAGAGCAGGAGGATCTAAAACACCAACAGATAAAAGAAGAGCAGGAGGATCTAAAACACCAGCAGATAAAAGAAGAGCAGGAG
>NW_015113794.1:0-5957 GCF_001443285.1 Poecilia latipinna
TATCCAAATCACTGTTACATTTTCTCTTAAATGTATTTTATATAGAAAAAAAACAAACATAGTGGTTATGTTACAAGTCATAGTAAATCAAATTAAGAATCTGAGGCAAAACCTAAAAATTGAAGTTTAGCACTGCTCTTCATCCAATCTGGCTGACCACGAGCAAATATTTCTATTAAACACCTACAACAAGAGGATGATAAGAATGATTTTACTCTGTATTGAATAGGGGGTCTAATAACAAAGGCACACCACACTTTTCAGATTTTCATTTGTAAAAAAAACAAAGAAAAATCATTTGAAACCTATTTAGTCTTCTCTTTTCTTACCACAAGTATTCATTATTTTGAGTTTGCCTGTCACAAATATAGTGCATGAAGCACAATGCAATTTGAGAAACTGTTAAAGGGAAGCAAAAAAAGTTTTTCGTGAGTTAATTTTGTTCTATTTTTCTTTTTGTAATAACAAAGCCTACAATGTCAGAAAAAAGTGTAAGAAGTACTTAGAAAAATTAGCGTAATTTTTACCAGCTTGCCTTTCAGAGCCTCCACAAAACCCCATTTGTTCAACGTTATGAAAGTGTCGTCACACTAATTTACTGAAACTCCATCTACCTTTCCTGAGGTGCCATGAACAGAACAGCCTGATGTCTGTAACATTAATACACATTTCGCTCTACCTCCTGTGTTTTTAAATGAAACTGCAATTATCAAATTCCTAAGACTATTAATACAATATGAAACAATTGCTGGAAGCAGAGTTTGATAGAATAGACAGTCGGATACATCTTTACATACAGTATAAAACAAATTAAAAAAATATATATATATACACACACACACACACACACACACACACATGTATAGAGAGAGAGAGCACAATGATGTGCAAATTTCCACTTGTTGTGAGATTGTGCGTTTCTGGCAGAACTTTACTGCCAATTACCCAAACCGTCCGATGTGACACTAACCCTAACAGTGCAGCCACTCTGTGCATCTGCTCTTCTGTTGGTGGTCGATATCTAATTAAAACAGCAGACATGTCTGTGCGTGTGTGTGTTTTCGTGTGTGCATTGACGATGTGTGATTTATAGTTCAGTTTCCTCCTCATTTTAAGAGTGAGGTTAAAACTAAAGGTCACCTCAGCTGGTATCCCGAGGGTCTGTGTCGGTGACCCTTCAACACGCCACACATACAAATGGATTCATGGAGAAACACAGAAATACAAACACAGAATAAGTAATGAGTGTTTCAATGTGAGCTCTTTGGAAAAATCTGTTCTTTCCTCTTTTACCACACAGCACTTACGGACACAGCTCAGCGGGATCCGAGGACTTAGTCATTACAGGTTCGGCAAATATAAACACAACACACACACTCAGCGATCTTTAAGTCAGCCGAATGGAGACGAAAAGTGAAATGCTTCAATCTGAGGTTTACAGGGAAGTAGAAGTGGAGTGTTGACATTTTCTTTTCAAAAGCTGCATTGACTTTTTCATTTCATGTGACTTTGATTATTTTCCAACTCTCGTACACTTCCTCTCATCTTCCATATTTAATATCATTGCCTCTCTCTTCCGAGCCTTTCTGATTTATTACCACAAAAAATTGTCTCTTCTCCCTTTCTTCCCTCTCATCATATTTTATTATTACTGTGAGTGTTTCTTTCACTGAATTTCATCTCTTTGTCGTCCCCTCTCATAAATGAATATTGCGGGCCTCTTGGTGGGGGACTGACACCCCCCTGCATCCCATCACGTCTGCTGGGAAGACAGACAAAACCATCTGTCCTCAAGTCACACAAGAACAGACTTCTTGTCGACTAGTGTGCACACAGGGCTGATTCCAATATGTTGTAAAAATGCATGAACATAGACAAAAAGCAGATGGCGTGACGGTAAAGTGTGTTCAGGATGAAGATTAGAGCTATTGTCCCCACCTGCCAGCACACCACACACGTAGATCAGTCCAATCCTCAGGGCACCGTGGACCATTTCAAGAGGGACTCCCACCAGCAGCTGCATGGCCATGTTCAGGCTCAGATGTTCAATCCTGTAACGTACACACACACACACACACACACACACACACACACACACTGATATCAGTTATCAACCCACTGCTAAAAAAGAATAATCTGGGCAAGTTGCTGTTGCAGAATCTTCCAATCTGGTTTTCATGTTCCACACATTACTAGAATTACCCTCATCACATATTATTGTGGGGTACCCCAAGGTTCCATCCTGGGACCCCTCTTATTTAATATCCATGTGCGATAATCTGTGATTATAACAAGATTAATTACCATAACTACGCAGACTTTGCACAACTCTACATTACAATGTCACCAGGTGACCACTAACCCATTCCAGTGGTGAGTAGGTGCATAGAACAAATCAATCTGTGGATGTGCCATAACTCTTTCTTCAGCTCAAACAAAACTGAAGTTATTATATTTCGACATTAAGGAGAAGAATCAAGGGTGAACACGTAGGTTCAATTATTACAAATAGAAACTAGTGATCAGGCCCAAAATCTGGGTGTAGTGATAGACTCTGACCTGAACATTCAGAGACACATAAAGACAATTGCAAAGTCAGCCTTCTACCACCTGAAGAACATTTCCAGGATCTTGTTAGCTTCTAAATCGCTGAATAGAAGGTATTCTATTAGTATAATACCTTCTATTACACCAAACACATAAAAATCTTTTGTCATATCAACCTTCCAGACCCACTCTGGATGGCCTGGAAGTTTGAAATTTTCTATTCATTTTTAGTTTGAATAGAAAATTGATGTCAGTCTTTAAACATTGAAAACTTTGCATTTCCCTCATAACAAACTTGTCTTGATTTGCTCTGTTAAAGTGAGAAATTGTCAAGGAATCAACCACTGTATTTTTATGTATTCTGTTGTCATCAAATAGAAAATAGGAAGAAATAAATTTAAAATCACCTGTAAAAATCACAGCTCACCACCACACCTTTCTTTTCTATTCAGCACTTTTAAGCTTGTCTGTTCGCCACTGCCTCCCCAGCTACCATCTATCCCCAGTAAATTACCATTTTATTAGCTCTCTTTATGGCTAAGACTATGTTACCCCTAGGAGTAATTAAATCTGGATGGCCGTAGTTGAGCTGATGAAAACCACTATCCGCTCCCCACAGATTTATCTAATTATTACATTATGAATTATTAGTTTTCATGGTAGCACTATCAAAGTGTAAACACAATATACTAATAAAACCACAAAGATAATCCCTTCTCTGTTACCATGACACTAGCTGTAGTAAAAGAGGATTTTACCCTTGTTCTTGATTTGATTTTAATTTCTCACATGGAGACAATTACCAGCTGCGTCTCAGCTTTGCCCAATTACATTGTGTTCTCTTTAAAAAAACAACAACAACTGCAGTGTATTTTTGGAAATTGAATTTTTCGCCAATAATATTTCATATGACTCAGTTTCTCAAATATCCAACAGATACATGTCAGGTCAAATGTTTAGGCACCCATAACCACTGAGAGTGCAAGTGGAAAAGAAAAGTGTGCTAATGTGTGCTCATGAAGGCTGACATCCCAACCAGATAAATAAATTTTATATTTTATCTAGTTATTGTTTATCAGGGTATAAAATGCTGTACATCAGCAGTACATCGTCACAAATAGATGTCAGTTTACCTGATTAGACTCACCCAGTATGCATAAAGATGTAGCTGAAGTACCTCCAGGCTTGGGCTCGCAGCTGGGGATGGTAGGGTAAGGGGCTTTTCAGGAAGGATGGACTGGATACCTGCAGGACCAAACGATCCAGCTGGATTCCATAGTACATGAACACTGCTACCTAACAGAGAGCGGGAAAACAAAGGGGATCAAAGTCAGAATTATCGCAAGCATAGATGGGAAAATAGAAAATAGAATAGCATTTTGTGGTATTTTAAGACACCGTTGTCTCACGTCTTGTGCAGCTCCTTACGGTTTTTCTTAAGTACTACCCTGTATTTACCACCTTCCATCTTCCCATTAAGTCTGACCAGCTTCTCTGCTTTCAGATTAGGATAAATACTGTATCCCCGACAGCATTATACTTCCATCTCTATGTTTGGGGCTTGTGTGTTCATTGTGATTGGCAATGTAAGTCAAAAAGTTCAGTTTCGGTTAAATCTGAAAGAACACATTCTTCCACGTGTTTCCAGTGATCCTGCATGGCTTGTTGCAATTTGTAAACAAGACTTTTTAAGGTTTTATTTTACCTAATTTTTGCTACTTTTGAAAAAATTTAAAAAAAAGTCAGATTTGAGATGTGCATGACTAATAGAGTCCAGTCAAAAAAAATGTTCATAACCAAGTCATGGATCATTGAGGATATAATGGGCCTTTTGCGCCATAATGCTTCAAAACTTCAAAATTTGAGATTTGCAGTAAAGTTTTGCTTTGCTCAAAAAATATCCACCAGCAGCATTTTAAAACAAATCTTAATCCTCTCATAAGGTATTTTGTTTAATCAAAATATCAAAGCAGGGTTAAAATGTTTAAGACACATTAACCTTACATTAAATCCCAAAAGTATTTATAACCCTGGTAGACTTAGATTAACAAGAAAGAAGAAGTTTGTTGTTTGCAGGAAATGAGAGAGAGGTTAAAAGAAAACAAATGGAGAATAAATCTTAATATTTATTTGCTCTAAAGCAATCAAACTTACAGTCTTCTTGTAATTGCTGAAGAGCTTTTTCAATTTTTCCACTGGCATTTCCAAACTGTTAACATTACTTTCAGTCAAATGAAATATTTGTAAAATGAAAGGACTCTGCATCTGGCCATGGTCTGAATCATACTGGGCGGTTTAGTTCCTTCTTAGCCAATTTACCTCTGCGATGGTGATCGCCAGGATGAACCAAGGAGGGGGGCAATATGTGTAGCTGTCAAAGTACCACTTGCGGTCAACCTCGCGGGGCAACGTTTCGTAGGCAACATGGCGAACCAGCCGCTGGGACAGCCCCAAGCCCACCTCATCTCTGAGACTGCAGCCCTTCAGCTGCCTGCTGCCCTGCAGAATGGCCCTCCGGAAACTGTTGGAGCGCTTGTTGCTCATCTGCCCAGGAGAAACAAGAGGAGTAGAGAGGATTAGGAGATTGTTTGAAAGGGCAGGGAGGTTAATGAGATGTTAAAGATTAGAGAAGCTTATTATTAAGATACTTTAAGTGGCGCCATCGGACATTATTATCACCTAAGCTGCGCTATTACCCAGTCACCAGCACTACCCACTGCTTCACTGTGTCTCTGAACTCATCATATTTATATGAGTGGCAACATGGTATCACTCTGAAGCTGTATACTTTAAAAACATTGATCACAGAAATGTATTCGTTAATCTTTCAAACGTTCACATTTTATGTTACCTAATACATTAACGTACATACATGTGTGCTAACACCCAGATGAATGTGTTTCTCGTTCGTGGCTTGGTTTTGTTTGACTTATTTTCAGTTTTCTAATAAATATCAGACTATAATATTCAGGCTCTCTGTTGTGCTACTCAGTAAAGGTGTTAGATATTAACTATTTGTAAGCTGAAGTATCGAGATGATTTACTATAAGATGGACTGTAGCGGGAAGCAAATAATTTGAGCTAGCTGGCAGGATGTGGTGCAAGCATATTATAGTCCTAACAACAAATATGCAATCTACTGGAACTAGAGCTACTATTTATATTGGACTTAATACTGATGTCATTCTTGGATTTAACATTTGACTGAAAAATTTTACTTAAAGGATGTAGTGGCTTTTTAAGTTATTTTACAAATATTTAGAACACAGCAAAACTAAATAATTGACGGCAGTAGATGTTGTTTTATATTCATTTTTTCAAAGACAAAAAACATGCGGGTAAGTACAAATTTGAAACTGAGGAAGCAGTATAAAGATTTTTTTGTTTGTTAAATTAAATTAAATTAACTT
>NW_015113794.1:9097-10674 GCF_001443285.1 Poecilia latipinna
ATTAAATTAAATTAAATTAACTTAAGGTCCTAGATTAGTCCAAATAATCCACGCTGTAAAGCCTCATAGTTACCCTGAGTAATTTGGAACGGCTGTATTCACCAGAATGACAGGTGAAAAACAGCAGCTCTTAGTCTATGCACAAAAGTGCATTGTGGCTGCTCACCACTCAGGACAGGGCTGCAAGGACATATTTACATGTCTTCAAGTCCCAAAGTGTTGTTTAAACAGTACAAGATGTTCCACATTGTGAGAAACCTCAGAGAATGTGGTGGGAAGTAAAAAGTGACACCTGCACCAATAAAGGAAATGGTGCGAAAGGTGAAAAAGAATCGAAGGCAGACCACTGAGGCAGAATGGGGGCCATGCTGCAGGAAGCATCTCCAGGCAGACAATGCAACAGACTCTGTGTTGGTTTGATTGCAGATATGCTTTGGATTATGGTACGGTTTCAGATTTGTTGTGTCCTTAATATAAAATAGTAATAATACTAAGTAAAAACTGACTGGAATGCCACCATATACCCTAAAATAGAGATTATACATCACATGTCTTCAGATAAATGTTAATCCTGCATATTTTCTTTTACGGAAAAATGAGCACCGGCCATTTTAAGGTAGAAAAAGGAAGACGTTAAAGACAAATTGATCAGGGTTCAGCAGATAAAAGGAAGGATTAACATGCCACAGCAGTGCTGCTTATTGTTATTCGTTTGAGGATTGAATCTAAGTGCTGTTAAAGTTCTTGAAGAGAAATCTGAAATTTTGACTAACAGAAATCTGCACAAGTCAGCACTGTGCACTAGCATATTAATGTCTTCTCAAAGTTTGGTCATTTTTATCACTATTGTTGTGTTCTTTACTTAAGTCAGACAATGAGAATCAATTGGTCCCATTTTCTCCTCATTGCTTCTTTTTTTAACTTTATCTTGTGTTATGGAACACTGTTCATGTCAGTGAACGTGCATAACATTCATCTTTGAAAACATATGTTAAAAAAGGCTTTTCAATTAGAAAATACAGTAAGAAGTAATGTAAAATTACAGGTAGTTAAGTTGGCAGATTGTTCTTCAAACAGGGCTAGGGTCTTTGGAGGGCAAATGTTCAGAAAAATCCAATTATTTTAGTCTTACTAACAGATTCAGAAAACTGTGGGAAAATGATTACAGGTTACCATGGCCACTTCTGGACCACACAAAGGCAAGTGCACACACAGACCGCCCCCTGGCAGCCTGGTTGCATAAAGACAGTCAGTTCTTCTGCTGAAGTGATTGTAATTCCTCTCCTTTTTTTTTTTTACAAGACACAAAAGAAAGAATGGCATTCTGTGTGTTGACCCGGTGCCAAGAGGAGAAGGGGCAGGGCGAGACAGACGAGGCAAAGACAAATGGGTATACATCCAGCAGGGGACAACTTCATCGTTTGATCAACACAAGACACATTGTAGGAGACAGAGACATCTGTGAGAAAGAAACAGGAGCAGAAATAGACTAAGAAGAGAAAGTAGAGCAAGGAGAGAAATAAATAAAAAGGGTAAGAAAGATTTTTGAGCTTAATCAATATATATATATATATATA
>NW_015113794.1:14008-68588 GCF_001443285.1 Poecilia latipinna
ATATATATATATATATATATATATATATATATATATATATATATATATATATATATATATATATATATATGAAAAAAGAGTGGTCCTGCCCCCAATCTTTGGGGAAAAACCCTTGAATATACTGATCTGTCAAACTGAACTTTTTGCTCAACAGTGCTTTAATTAAACTGTTATTTTGAAACTTGGACAGAAATCTATTGAAGTTATCGCCAACAGAAAAGAAACATCTTTTTTTTTTTCAATCCCAATAAAATCAAAAACCTTGACAAGAACAGAGAACCACTGGAGTTACAACTTCTTAGTTGTAACAAGCAAACAAGCAAAAATGAAAAGAAAAAGTGCACAAAGCCCATTTCTCTGTATGTACACAAAATATTCCACAGATGAAATATTTAGAGGATAAGAGGAAATTCAGAAGATATTTATAAAAAGTATCCAAGTTGATCAAAAATATATAAAAAAAGAAACAGCAGCAAGTTGTTAAGTATAAAGGGTTCATATTAATATGAGCAGCCATATTATAATGTCCAGTAATTAGGGTCATTGTGCACATAACTGTTACAGTATTACAATAAAGGAACAGTCTCACACATTCATCAGGGCAAAATGTAGAGGAGCCTTCGTCAGGAATATTGAGTTTATCATTTCCAGCCATGATTCAGAAGGTTTTCTAGTTTTTATCACAATATCAAGGAAGGATTTAAGTCTTTACCTCAAGTTTCAACACAATATTTTAATCCAGCTAACAAATATGCAACGTGAATATGCGTGGTTGTTGTTACCAATAGCTTCTGTGTCCTTGGGGAGAGAAATCCCCCTTTTTTATGCATGCAGAGTCTTGCCAAAAACAAATAAGAGTGGTGGATATTTCTTTGGAGCAAGCAAACCTCTTGCTCTCAGTGGCTGTGATCTGTAGTGGTGGGTGTTAGTTGAAATCTTTCAGCTGCAGATGGATAGCCTTGCTGTTCTGCGCCACAAACACAGGCCCTAATGAATCACTGCGCTCATGGGCTGAAACCAGGAAATGACTCAGGTGCACAGATCAGCATAAACTTAGAGCCCGTCCAGCTTCTGTCAGCGAGCATAAGTCAAGTTTAAACATTATTTTACAACACAGTAAACTCTCAACGAACTTATTCTTGCAAAGTTAGTCCTACATATTTTAACATTTTGTCACCTTACCACTATAAACTTGTGTGCATTTTCAAACTTTATGTGATGGTTCAAAACAAAGAAGTGTTTAATTGTGAAATTAAAGGAAAATGAGAGTTTTTACATGTTTTCCAAATTCAAGTCTGAAAATGCCTTTTGCTTCATTTAAAGCTGCAAGTGTTTGAGAAAAGTCCTTTATTTTTCTGCACTGGTATTTTCGCCTTCTATTTAACTCTGTCCATTTTCCCTCATTTGCGAACAACACCCTGAGGGACCCAAAGCTCCTGTTGTTTTGCATTTACTCATACTGATGTCTGATATCAACACTCGTTTAATGATCTGAAACATAGTAAAAACAGAGTTATTTACTTATTGTTGCGCTCCTGAAGAGCTAAGATGTTCACATTTTCTGTTACTGAACGAAACCACTTCTAGTGACGAAAATGGCATTATGTTTTGCTACAGCAAATGGTGGCGTATGGTCCAAATGCAAGCAGGACATAGGCAGAATTGTAGCAAATGCTCAGTTTAACAGGCAAACTCACAGGACACAAGGAAACAACAGGAAAGGTTGGCAATAAGCGAACAGAACATGTCAGGCAGGTGGATCTGGCAAAGCTAATCTGAGCGGTATTTAAGCCAATGCAGTGATTACAATGAAGCATCAAATGATCTACTAAAATGTCAAACTAAACACAATAACTTTAAACACAAATCAAAGACTGGAGACATTTAACAGAACACTGAGGCAACATAAAGAATACCTTCAATACACAAAACTGTTAAAGACGACATTTGCGGTAACCAAAATGTGCAACAGGATACAATATGCTGTCCCGTTTCAAAAATGTGTGTAATCATCCTTAGGGAGCAAAACAAAATCACGCAGACTAAAAGCGGAGGTACTTGGGGAAATGTAAAGCTGTTATGGACTAGTTTCTTCCCTTGCCAGTCTACGCAAAGGAGATACTTCAGAGTGATGGATGACGCAGAGTTAAACATGAGAAGACAAAGAGGCGAGACAAAAGAGGCGACAAGCAAAAGAAAGGAAAGACAAACTGAAAACAAAGACAGAGGTAAAGGTAAAGAGCGTAAGGAGAGAGGGAACAGGGACCAGTAATTTAAATGCTACCAGTGATGCAGCAGCAAGGAGGCAATTACTGACAATCACACTGATGGAAGAGCTGCTGTGCAAAGAAGAAATAGCGTGCCAAATAAACCCCTCACAGTCTGTCTCTGGCTGTCCCGGCCCCCATCCATTACACCTCAAAACCCCCTCTAACCACTTTTTACCTGCCGACCACCTTTACTTTTGTAGCGATAAAAATGTACAAGAGACCAGCCGCTGGCAGTAAAGATGGAGGGTTGTTTACATTTTCACTTCAGCTCCTCAGAGAGTATGTGATTTGATGGCATTATGTCATCTTTACGTGCTAATCAAATATTTTCAGATCAACATAATGTTAAACATTTTTGTGAAATAAAATATAAAGAATACATGATTTGTTTTCCCCTCCCCCCCCCCAACATGTCCTGACCAGCAGTGTAGCAATCAGAATGATTGTTGTGACTGCCAAGGTGAAGGCCAGCAGATTTTGAAGTATATATGAATTTAAACAGCCGCAAACCAACCAAGACATAGTTGTCCACATAAACTGGCTGACCGAGCAATGACAGAAACTGCTAACTGCTCACGGTTTGACCAGGATGTTCTTGCAGAAATGGTTTTCCAAAAATCTGTGAAAATGCGAGAAATCATCTAATTGAGCAGACTGGATAAAATGCAGCACAGTACCACAAAAAGCGCACAAAATAATCTCCTTATGACGACTGCACATACACACAAGCGGCAAACTCATTCATATTTATGTTCACAGAAATACAATTTTTCTCTACAAAGTATTGGAAAATCATTTTTCTGCCACTTCACAGTTATGCACTACTTTGTGTTGATGCATCACATAACATCCCAATTGCATCCATCAGAGTTTGTGGTTGTCAAAGGACTTTCAGGTATAACCTGCTCTACTGTGCATGTTTCCATCTGAAAGACGGAACAACAGAAATCAGCTTATTTAACGTAACGCAGAATTTCTTTACCATCGTTTATGTGCTTACAAAGAAACATTTCACAATTCCTGTGCTCTTATGGAGACTTTGAAGAAAAAGAATGAAAACCTTCCTGTCCCACAACCTGTAGCGCACTGTAACCATCAGACTCCCACATGACCTGAGCTGGAAAGAGCACAACAAAAACTCCTTTTGACATTTTCCCCAGATTCCTACAGGCTTCATTCCTCACCCACCATCTCAGGCAATAAACCGACTTAAAGAACACGGGGAGAGGCAGACAATAAATTCCTTGCAGTTTTTAGCAGAAACGCACGTCCCCACCCAATCCCTCAATAATCCAACGGTTATTGGTTTCTGCGAGATGAATCTCGCTCCAAGAGCACTCCACGCTGTCCAGGGTTCAGCTTCCTGCATGAAAGTGCAGCCTGCCTGAGCAGGTAAGCCCAGATGGAGGTACTTGAGTGAGATGTAGGACTATAAGCAGCAGGCTGCGGTTTGAAGGTGAAACTGCAAGTGGGGCAAGGTGAGAGTTAAAAAGGGAGTTTGTGACCTGAGTGAGTGTTATTTCCTGTCGGGAAGAAAACTCCACACTGCGGCCGAGGTGATCTTGAAATATGGATTTTGAGGATCAGTGTAAAGAATGTGTGGCTCAGTGTGCATAACCACATTTGGTCAGAGCACATTAGCTGTAAGGTCAAGTCCAAATCCAACTATCTTTAATGTATGCAGGGACATGAACGGTGCTGTGAAACATGATGCGCTCTGATTAATCTGATTCTGCTGTTTTTCTCACACTTGCATGTCTAGGATCATTTAGAAAGTGTTTAAATGAGAAGTAAGGCTGAAACAATTAATCATGATGAATTGATTACCATAATAATCGTCAACTAATTCAATTAAGACAGTGGGTTGTTTTATCCAATTAATCATTTAATTGTCAGAATAATCAGTAGAACAATCGATTACTAAACTAATCTTTAGCCGCAGCCCTAGACAGACATGGGTAATGTAAATAAATACAAAAACAGTTCTCAAATTATTATCCACTCATAAATGTTAAAACAACTATTCCAACCAGTCCAGCTCTATGTAAAATAGGGCTTTGCTAACCATATTTTATTTTCATTGGCTCTACAAACTTCTCACCAAGTTGACAAAGTCTTGGTAGCAGATTTTTCCATCAGAGTTGCCGTCAGCGAGAGCCAGCAACACTTCCAGTTTGTGGGGATCAAGTTCAGAGCCGTGGGTCGCCAGCAGGTCCCTGAAGCGCTCTGTGCTGATGAAGCCTGAATTCTCCGGGTCGTACTGCAGAGGAAGACAAGAGGTGAGGCCGAGTGATTAGAGCTGCAAAAGACGATAAGATGAAACACAGACGCCATCAGATGCTAACGCTCCTGCACCATCCTGGTGGGATGGAGGCGCTAACACTGAAATATTTCGCTTCATCAAACTCATTTCAATATTGCATAAAGATAACATGAGTAAATACAGTTGGAAAAACAGTTTTCAAATGATGTTTTCATTCATTAAGAGAAAAGAGTATCCAAACTGAATTGACTGTAGCTAAACTATGATTGTTAACTGACCTACAGATATAATAAATATTTTGACTAGGATTTCTGAAACATCTAAAAAAAAAAAAAAAACTATTCTCTCACCTATAGAGACTCAGAAATGGCACAAAAACAAAAAAGGTATATGCCACTCAAAGCATTGATCATAAAACAATCCAAAATAATAATTCTACCAACATGCAAATATTTTACATGCTGCATCTGTGCCACTGCGTCTTTATGAAACATGCAATATTCAAAGCTTCTCATACACATAATCAAGGGGGTTGCGTGTGCAAGCGAAATGAACGAGAAAAGTATCAGTCCACCAGATGTGCTGCTGACTGTCAGTCCTATCAGTTGTGACAGAGCATCAAGTTCCCGAATTTTCCAGGTCTCATAGTTGTTCCCAGTGGACTCGGGATCAGCTAAGGGTTTGTAAAATCAGCTGATGAGGTGGATTGGGGCGCCGTCACTCAAACTCCTACCTCTCAGGAGGTAGGAGTTTGATGGTTTCAAACAGCCGATCTGTCCACATCTTCACCCGCCTTGCCTGCAGGTGATGCTCAGAGGATCTGCTGTGGCAGCCTCACATCTGTAGGTCTTTCTAGTTCTCTGGACTATAAAGGCCACAAAAACTGCAGATCATTTTACGCTAACTTTAGGTTTTTTTTTTTTTTTAATGACCAAGATCCTGTTTTACTCTTTCACACACCCCATGTGATGTTGTCTCTGCTCCTAGTAAAAATAAATAATGAGCATTCTTGAAGAAAGTTTAGAAAGAAATAGTTTGTTATTCTCCTAAAGAGAAATCAGAATCAGCGGAAACTTGTATCAACAGGTCAAAAGCCAAAGCATTAAAATATTGACCACGAGTCGCTCAAAATGAGTGAGCTAAACTAGTAACACACATGTAAAATAAGAAATTTGAAAATTTTCAGTAGCTTTTCACATAGTCCAAAAAATATGGAGTCATCATTACTTATACATATAGTTCTTCATGTATTTATCTCTTAGTAACTCATCTTACACATAAAGCACAAACTCTTCTCAACACTTAAAACAAAGAACCAACCTTTTCCTCCAGCGGATCAGGTAGTTTCTTCCAAACAGATTTTGTCATGATGAAACTACATCAGCTACAGTGTGAGACAGCCAGTATGTTCAGTGCGTGTTTCATTGTTTGTCCCAGACTGTGCGGCCTTATTTCTCTGTAGGACTAAGGGATTACAGTCCAATCCAAGACCCACACCACACACCTCCCCTCCCTTGTCACTCACCACCCAACAACACATCACGCCCCCTCACCCAATTTCCATCTCTCACTTTCTCCCTCAACTTTCTCTGCACTGCAAACATGTGAGGTCCCTGATTGGAAAAAGGATTTCAGCAAACGATCCTGTTATCTCTCTTCACGACACTCGCAGATGCAGACAACCATCCGCTACCCCACCACCAAAAACCACACACACGCAAACACATCCCTCGCCCCACTTTGCCACACCGCAGGCTTCATAGCTGAATGAACAATCCTTGAAGTCAACAGGCTGGCTGCTGGCTGGGGGGAGCTGAAGTGGGTCGTTGCACAATAGGCCTCTGAAGGCAATTTCATGCAAGCATTACCCAGTCCCTTCTCTAAAGCCAGTGATTATTTCCCTTGCACGCAGGTCCACATTGTGTGGTGCACAGACGCATACTCTCGACCCATGATCACTTAGACTTCTTCATTAGCTTGGAATTAAAACTGACTCCTTACAGATTAAACCGTATTCACAATCGAGCTGAGGGGATCTTAAAGTTTAGATTAAAATACTGTTATATGTTGTGTTACTAATTTTGTAGGAAAGAGATACTCATTAATGTTTAAAGTCTACATATTTGTATGGATGGGTTGCACGCTGGCGCAGGTGGTAGCACTGTTGCTTTGCGTCAAGAAGGTGCTGGGTTCGAATCCCAGTCTGGTGTTTTTCAGCACGGAGTGCGCGGGCTCTGTCTGGGTACGCCTGCTTCCTTCCACTGTTCAAATGTTGGATTAATTCGACAAACGGGACAAAGGACAGAAGGTAAATTGTGTTGACTATGCAACTTGTGTGGCTGTTTTTTGGGTACAAAATGTCATGGCTGCTCAGTCGACACAGATTACCTTCTATCCTCTGTCTCCTTTGTTACTGTGTGGTTAATAATGTTAGGATATGTGAACTTAAATGAACATTTTCAGTTTCAGTTGCCTTAAAATGTCTAAGTCAGCTTAAAAGATGAACACGTCCGACTAGCTAGTTAGCTTCCACCGCTGTGAATTTATTTTCAGCAACCTCAAAGTGATTTCACAGAACCTCAAATAAAAATAAAATCCAAACTAACCATTAAATTGTTGATTTTTCCTATATTACATGTTTACCAGGGTTTAACTACACCTACTGTTTAATCAGAGAAAAAAAGTATTTGTTCCTTCCAAGTGACATTATCAGAGCATTTTTTTCTTAAAACTGTGTTTCTGCTGTGTTAAAAAAAAGAATCTCAATCAAAAATAGAATATTTTAGTGTTATAAAACCCTTGGACTCATATTATATCTAATCATTAATGCAGGAAAAATCAACTTTTTGAGATACTCTTATTGTGCAGTAAATAATGTTAGGATAACAAAAAAATATTACAACATACTGTGCATGCTGTCCCAAGAACGTTTATGCAGTATGTCTTCAAAAAGCTGAAAGGGAGTGATGAAGACCCCTTAAGATTGAAATAAGCATTCACACACGGATCCTGACACAGACGTTAATATCTGAAAACATTAACATGCAGTGATATTAAGGGCTTCCAAACAGGCTGTCAGTGCTGAGGAGAATAACAGCAGGAGGAGGAATAAAGATATACAGTGAGGTTGCATTGCATGCAGAGGGAGCCTGGGGGTGGGCAGACTGGTAACAATGCAGGGCTTTTTCTCTTCAGCCTCATTTTCATAAAGCTGAATATTATGGAAGAAGAGGGAGGGCAGATTCCGAGGGTCAGGGAGATTTTTCGGAGAGTTTACATTTGCATAGAGAGCCTGGAGAAATGCAGCAGCCCCGACGCACACTGGGAAATATGTTAAAAAATAACTTCAAGGAAAACAAAGTCTGGGATTATATCGGGTGGCTGACTATACTGACAGTATGCGCTCTTACACTGCACTGGGTGTAGTTACAGGACGGAGCATATTAACCTGTTACATCCATTAAAACTTAAGAAGAGACAGGCTTGACAGGAGGTGATTAAAAACAACTTGATTAAGTTCACCACAGAGTGTCAGACCAGTCTGACTCCAGGATCTCATTGAGCTGGAGTGATACGGGTCACCATCCAGGTCCAACTCTGCTCCAGTGAGCTGCACTGAGGAGCAGAAGGGAGACGGTCAGAGCAAAATGGGAGTTTAGCCCGTGTGAGAAAAATATGAGTCAAAGGATACAACGACTTGATAGCAGCACGACTGCTATCAAGGCAAGATACAAGTGCAGTAAAAAAGTGTCTGGGTCCTTTTTTTTTATTATTTAACATCATCAAACTAATGTTAATGTCAAACAAAGATAAGCTGAGTAAGTGGAGTTTTCAAATAATTATTTGCTAAGATGAAAAAAAAATATGCACCCAACCCGACATTATGAAAAATCAAAAAGAAAAACAGTTATTAACCACATTTTTTTGAAGAGCTGAGTTCAATTTGATCATGCAACAACCAGACCTCATGACTGCCAGACCTGTAGAATTAGGAAATCACTTAAATAGGACCAGTCAGACAGAATGAAGTAGGCTAAATGATCTCCCAATGCAAACAATGAACAGATGAGAAAAAGTCTTTTGTCATGTATCACTCTGGAAAGACAAAGGAAGTGGAGATATTTTCTGCAATGAAGAAAACGTGGAATAGTGGTGAACCTTCCCAGCACAGGCCGGTCTGCCAAAATTACTCTCAAGAGGTCACTGACAGCTCATCCAGGAGGTCAAGAAAAAAAACAAAAAAAACAAGAACATCATCTCACAATTGAAAACAAAAGTTTTATAATCTTAAAGACAATAAGTTTTTGGAAGGCGTGACTCATACCAACTACATCTAGCATTTAACTAACACCATTTGGTTGAATACTATAGAGACATATAGATATAGATATGGATAGAGACATATGTTTTAAGTATTTGGGCTGCTTTTAGAATCTCCTACCAAGTGTAAGAACAAAAACATGCAAAAATGTGAATTTTGCATCATAGGCCCCCTTTAAACTCCTCTTTTTACTCTCACTCAGTCACCGGCTTTTTACTGTGACACAATAGCACAACCATCGTTTCATTGTGTAAGCAGAGCATCCGGTTCATGAAACGTATTCAGTCAATATTTTCAATGTCATGTCCAAACATCAGCCCGTCCCGTGGCATGCTTTGACCTAAAACCTTATTTTCCCCCACAACTAAAGTAGACCTCAATAATTAAGTTGTTTTTCAGAGTTGGAATTTGTGCCATTATGTACCAGTCAGAGCACAGACTGTAGTTTAACTTCAGATCCACTTCATTTTTGCATTTGCATAAAAACTCTGTTCAAACTCAGCTTATGCTGCAGAGACACTATATTTAGTTCTGTAGCCACTAGACTCCCCAGACTTACACTGACAATATTATGATATAGTATTTAATGGCTTTACTTAGTACTTTGGTTATTGGATTTGCAAAATGTGGTCCATTGGCTCTTTGGGGAAGTGTCTAACTTACAAAAAGTAAACCAACAATTGGTATTTGGAGCTGAGTTTATTCAGGGAGTCTGATAATGATCATTTCGGTTGACGTGGTAAAAATACATGGTCGCAATATTGCTACTGAAAATTGCAGATCGCTGTAAGCTTCAGTAACTAGGTCACTACAAATCTACATGGGGTGATGGCTTAGAGTCCTTCCAACTTTCTAAATATACTATGAATTCCTGACACTTGAGATATTGTATCTTTACAAATATTATGTCAAAGTATTGCTTTGCAATTACAAAATCGCAATTGCAAAGTCCATTGAAATTATAATTTCAATAGACAATCTTATGCTTGAGATTGTATTAGTACAATCTTAGAAATTAAACAAAGTCACATTCCAACTTGCTTTCCAAAAGCATTTTGAAAATAATAAACTTTTTGATTAAATAATTTAACTTTAAACAAAAAATGTCTAGTCATAAGCATGGGCTTTGTAAGAAAAAAACAAAACAACATTTTTATTTTATTTGATGTGTTCTGAAAGTCACCCGGAGAGTCACTCTCTCCTGTTATTAATAAAGATGAAATGGTGTGAAACAAACCGACATGGCAGGAAACTGAAGTTTTATCCCGATCGGGTCATCTAATTTCACAGTCAGAAATGATGCAGTCCCTCGGGGTCCATGCAGTAACAGGCATGAAGCAGTCATTCAGCTGCACATGTGACCTACGTCATGCAGAAACAGTCGTACACAAGAGCTTTTAGCCTGCTGCTGCCATGTCTCTGCTATCTGAAAACTGAAAAGGTACAAAAAGGTGCACAGCACTGCATAAATAAACTAGGATGTTGCCTGTGGAGTCAATAATTTCTTAAATCCTTTTTTTTAATAATTACTACCTGCAGGCTGGAGCTATACAGGAGCTGTGGCTAATCAGCACAAGGAAACACACTGTACACACTTTGCAGTAGATGCTGCCACAAATACACACTTAATACCAAATGACATGGTCTAAATGTGATTCTGGAAAGAAGTAATCGTATTAAATATTTATTCACCAACGTGAAAATTATACATATTGAATTTTCATGTAACAATGAACTGCAGAAGTGCGTCCCTTTAATTAGTAACGTCGTCATGTTACAACCCCAAACCTCAAAGTGTCTCATGGTGACGTCATTTGACTTCTGCAGGCTTTGTGCACCTGGAGACTGAAATGTGTTGCCTATTCTTCTTTGCAAAGTTGCTTAAGTGAGAGCATTAGTGCATAGCAATTTTCAAACCAATCCCTGTAAACATTTGCTGAAAAGTCATCCCAAATAATGAGGTTTCACAATATTGACGTTTCCTGCTAAAAAAAAAAAAAAAAAGCATAAACCTGTGTGATTTTAAGTCACACAGGTGGGTTGGGTCCTAAGCAACAGATGATTCCATCATGGAGTCAACAAGCACAGAAACCATAATGAGATGTTTTTGATCGAATCACAAAAGCTTAGTTCAAAAAGTTGCGTGTTGTTTGCCCTGCTAATTATTTCCCTTTTTCTCCATAGTTATAAAGTGGCTCTAAACTTAACAGCAAGCTGCTGGGGAAAATAGTTTTTTCTTACATGCATATGAAAAGAAACCATCTAATTAGCACATCAAACTGAAAATCCAGCCTTTCATAGAGGAACAAAACTTGTCCAGCAGGCTCTTTGTACTGGCTTGTTTGGTGCTGTGAAGGGAAACACCGGCAGGCAATTAGGAGCAAGCAGGACGACCAATTAATCAGTCAATATCGGCTCCTGTAGAGTTGTGAGGTCCAGGCATGCACTCTGCACAGGAGGAGGCAGGGAGTCACATGTACTTACACACACTGCTCCTCTGTGCTATTAATCTGTGGTCAGGCAAACTCCTTCAGGCAAAATGTCCTCACTTGTTGTGGTGAAAGAGGCAGCTGCAGCATTTGTGCGAGCAGATTTGAGGTCATTAACGGAAACGTTTCATGAGTTCTTTTAGAGCCTTTGCACTCGCTCCAGTTGTTCAACATCTTTGATTCTCTGTTTATTCTCCCATTGTTTTTGTTGTACTGTGAAATAGTACTATACAAAAAAAAACAAACAAAAAAAACCTGAGTGGGAGGTCAAATTTAATATCTCGAATAGAAAAATCAAGTTGAAATGCCACAAGAATTTGCTCAGCAAACACCGAGCAAAGAGAAACTGATCAGGCAGTTTCTGATAAGGAGTTTATAGGATTTGGTCATAGAAGTCACCGTCACAGATCCACACAGATATAGTTTTCATGTTTAAAATGTAGCTTTCAAAACGATGCAAGTTTTCTGTCATGCTTTTAGCAACAGTATTAAAATAGCTACATTCATGTGTCAAGTAAAAACAAATTAAATCATGATACAGATTATTTTAAACATGTTTCCATCCCTCCACTGTTCTCTACTTATCCATAACAGGGAAATGGGCTCTCCACTGAGGTCTGGGTCTGCCCCTGTGTCTCCTTCCAGCAACACAGATCTGAAAAACGCCAAAGGGATGTTTCCCTGGTTATCATATGTTAAACCCACTGTTTCTGCGTGAAAATCCTTTAAGCAGTCACTCGGAGTTGCCTAAGCGCTCGCTTCTAGAAGCTCCTCCTCGGACTTGCAGTCCCCAGCCAAGCTTCTGCCTCACAGAGCAGCCCGCCCCGTTACCTTCTACACTCAGCTCCTTCAGACTAGCAGCAGCAGCAATTAGCAAACACCTGGTGGAACTGAGAGTTTGCTGAGCTTATCATGCAAACTACTTACCAATGCTTCTAAGAACAGTTGCACATGGCATAATGGAGAAACGTTGTTGTGATGATGTACTGAAGGCAGAGTAACAGAAAGAGAAGCCACTTCTTAAAGAGACAGGCCAATTTCAAGGCGTTTTTTTTTTTTTTTAAATCACGTCATATTTGACATATACAGCATTTTCATGACAACTGAAGATAACATAGTTGCTTGATTGTGCTATAAAATGGAATATGTTCCTGGGAGATACTTAATACGGCCCCTTTAAAGATCTGAACCACCTGTGCTTTGTTTTAAAATACTACTGCTATATTGATTTAAAGTAGTCATAATTAACTTATTTCAGTCAAGTCGCATGTCACCAAAAAAGCCTACAGATCCCTACCAGATCCACTCACACGTGCAAGGACTCGTTTCATTTGACCAGATCATTGCTTCTCCAAAATGTTTTTATGCTTATGGGTATGGCTGCCAGGTTGTTTTTAGGTCTAAACAGATTAAACAAACATCCTGATGGAACTGCAGCCCCACTGTGCCTTCCCAGACATGCAAAAGCAGCTCAGAAACAACTGGACTGGGCACCAACTCAAAGGATCCGAATCCAGAGAAGCGGAGACGAGCAAGAACCATTGAAACACAGCAAGACAGAGTCAACGGCCGTGCCAGAATGGGGGGAAACGGTGACAAAGTCAGACTTTCAGCAGCAAAACAAAGACCTGCACAGTGTTCAGTGTTATGGATTGCTTGTGTGAACTGACATCTACTAGAAAATTAATACCGTCTACATCGCTCTGCTTCCCAAGTACAGCACCGGCATGGTGCAATTAGCAGCTCTAATAAAAAGCCTGCCTTGTTAAAGCTCATTAGTCTCCCTGCTAATTACACTGAAGCACCAGGGAGGACCGGCAAAACCGGTCCTCCCTGGACCAGAGAATGAGGGGCACCTCATTCTCTGGTCATCATTCAAACATGTCATAATGGAACAACACTCACACAGACTCACAGCTTCTCATGTTAATGAGGCAGGTAACCATGACAGTCTCCTTTTCTTCCCTCACACACATCCACGTTCTTTTGTCACATCATCTGACACAGCTGAAGGAGTACATTATCAGCATTATCAGCGCTACCGGTCACTATAGGCCAGGCGACGCGCTGTGGTTAAGAGATTCATCGTCTGCTCCTCTGCCGGAGCCCAGACTTGGCTTCATTTATGGGACTAGTTCAGGTTGAGTGGAGCTGGCAGCTTGTCAGCAGGCAGAGGCCCTGAATTGGAGGGGCGGGGAGCCAGAAATGGTGAGTCAAACACACAGACCGGCAGCTGACATCACTCCAAAGATCAAAGTCAAGAGGAAGAGTCACTGACAGGCATGGAGATGTGATGTGTTAAACTGTGATCATGAAATTAAAATGAGGCTGAAAACGTTCTCACTAAAGGGGGGAAAATTACGCTCTCGTTCTGTTTCAGCAGGTACTGTCAGTAACCAGTTTTGATAAGCTTCATGTGTTACACTGCTGCATAAAATGAGTTGTGCACAGTTATTACGCAAAAAAAAAAAAAAAAGAAAGCAGGAAAACAGGGGATCAGGAAGCTGGAGAGTGATTTAGACTTCTGGTCACTTCAATAGGAGAAATGTTCCCCGATTTAAAAACTTTGGGTCAACTTTGTAATTTCATCGCCCAGTGTAGCAGTTATGAACTCTTAGAAATACTAGGAAATTTTATATAGGGATTCTCTACCAGTAAGCTGAAAACGGGGCATTATTATATGAGATAATCCAAATAAACACACAAATGGACACAGACAGACAGGAAAAAATCAAGCTTTTTTCATGGCCATTTTTGGCCATTAGCCTACATTTTACAGATAATTTGCTAAGAAAGCTAAAGAAAAGAGAGCATGAGAGAGCACACATGAGTGTGGACAATCCAGAGAAATTATGAAATTGTAAAATATTCCGATATATGCTCCAACTCCAACCTTGTGAAATGTTACTGGAAACGACTAAGTGCTGTTCTATTGGCAAAAGAGGCTCAACAATTTGCTAGCGTGGATTTTTTTCTCCTCCATTGAATGGATGAACTTAAATTCAAAGCTGGAGGTCTTTAAGCGTGAGATTATGCTGCTGTAATAAAATGTTAATTCATTTTAAGCTTGTTTACCAGAAGTGCCATTAAATTTTCTTGGCTAAATATCTAATTATAATAAAAAAGAATAAATAGTCTAATTAAACTTTATGTTACATTGGATGGCAGCCTGTATTCTCCACACCAACAGAACAACAAAACAGCTACGGAGGATTTGTGGGACACAGAACCGAAGCGCCTTACCTCAGTTTTGCTCTCCGAGAGACCATTAATCCCCTTCTCAGTTTTATTTTAATAAAAGCTTTAAAAAAACAGCATTGAATGCAATTTTCTAGAAACATAATTCTTTAAGGGACAAACGCAGGTAGGCAAACCTAATTCGTCTGCGGTTCTCCCTGAGAGATCAGACATCACTCGACAGCTGAGTGACACAGCGACAGCAGACTGCAGAAGGGAAGGATGTGGTGAGCCACGATGCGGTTTCAGACCATTAATTACTCAGACATCACCTCTGCTGTCGTTGAGCATTCTGCAGGAAAAGGTCACCTGTCTGGCTCACATAAAAACCAGCTCGCCATGCATGTCACGGCCTCCGCCGGCCCAGCCGGAGCTCTGTCTGCGTCGCCACACTTCAGAGACATGACTAATGCCTCAACAGGATTCCTAACAGCCACTAAAATGCCACAGCAATGTCTGTTAATGTGGCTATAAAGACCACTTAAGCTCAAAAGGCCGAGGCAAAGGCCACAGAGTGGTAGATGGAGGTAAAAGGGAGAAAAGATAAAGGAACAGGAGTGAAAAGAAAAGGCGGATTTTTAAAGGGGGAAAAAAAGTATGTTCATTAGTGCTTCTGTGGATAACTTGGACCTTAAAGATTTATTTTTTTTTTTAAATAATACAACTGAATCACATGCAGCCCCTTGCTGGTAACATTTAGTTATGTTCTATGTGGGAGTGAATAACGGCTGCAAAATTACAAATCTTACAAGGAAAATTTCAGAACAAGGAGGTTTACGAGGTTACCCACATATATAGGTCTATGTACTCATCTCATTTGCTTGAAGCTTAAAATAAACGCAAGGCTAATGTTCTAACCATGGAAGCAAAAAAGAAATGTTTCTGTACTCGGGTACTGACGTCACTTTGTGTGTATCTGCTGTAAGGAAGGAGGTCGGGTGTAAACATGACAGACACGACCAGAATTATGAAGCTACAAGTTTATCATATGGAAAAGCTTACTTTGCTGTCTGCAAGCATCACTTTAAAAGATTTATTAAAAGGCTGAAATGTAAAATAACTATAAGTTTATATATATATATATATATATATATATATATATATATATATATATATATACTGCTCAAAAAAATAAAGGGAACATTTCACTTTAATTTTGTGTGTGGCTCCAAATCCAGGCCTCCATTAGTTAATAAATTTGATTTATTGTGTGATTTTGTTGTCAGCACATTCAACTTTGTACAGAACAAAGTATTCAGTGAGAATATTTCATTCATTCAGATTAAGGATGTGTTATTTGAGTGTTCCCTTTATTTTTTTGAGCAGTGTATATAAATGTTACACAATAAATAGTGTGAATAAAAAAGCAGCCTAATCACTTCAAACCTTGACCACTGTACAAAAGTGCAATTGAAATAACCTCGCAAATGTTTTCCCTAACTTATGTGTAAGACTATTTTGTTAGCTGAGTAACAGAATCAAGATTTCTGAAAAAACAACTGAATCGTTACTGTAAATGAAACAAATAGAAACATTATGAATGGACGGTATTAAGATAGAATAGCAAAAGCCAGGGTGCAAGTGATGGGTGTCATGATACACAGGTGTGTCTTCTTCTACTTTTTTGTTTCTGTTGTGCTATTCTCTAATCATGTCTGGGTTTTGGTTTTCATATTCAGCTCATTTCTCTGTATTCATTATTCTTAGAAAAGTGTTTCCATATCAGCTCAGTGGTTTGTGTTTAGCTCTTCAGCATATCCTTGTCTTCTGCTCTTTGTGAATTTTGGTTGATTTATTGCCCATCAAAAGATGACTAAACCCTCATGACTTGTGCCAAACTGTTTACTTTATATTCACGGGATTATCAGTGCCTGCAGAGTCTCATCTTGATATTTCTGCTGTGAGACTGCTCTCAGTGATAAAACCCCTGTTTTTACAGTGAATTAGATACTGCCTCACATTATCACAATAATATAATAACATTCATAGCTGCTAATAACTGTTGATCTGCTGTAGCGCATCTGCTAAATGTTTGTAAATTTCATTTCCTTTCATTGATTTTCTCACCAGGTTGGGAACAAGTTAAAGAGCCACTTGCAGATGCATCCTGTTTAGAACAATTTTAGTCATTTTAGTCCAGAGCCGATCAAAATCACTTCAGGATAGTTTGATCAAATATTGGGATAATATTTAATATTGGAATTATATACAACCCATAGTCGCTTGGTTTTGTTGTCTGATGACAACATTTGTCCTCTGTATGAAGTAATATCATAAAAAAAACTCTTAGCTAAGGGGTAAGAAAATGTCAGGCTGTCAACTGGCTGGTAGAATTATTAAACTTCATAGCACTGATAATAATTGAGTACAAATAAAGTTAATTAAGCCACAGTGCTACAAAGCATAGATCAGAAAGATCACAAAGTTGAGATCAGGAAAGCTGTTGTGACCCATTTCTATCAAACGGCACCTCTTCCAACATTTTCTCACACACTTTGCTTTCTTCCCCTTGTTGCCCATGTTTGAATACGAGCAGAGTGTTTTTCCCTCTGGGAAAGTCTAATGAAAGACGGCTGTGCGAGTGCTTGACAGTCAGCGCTATGGAACTTGTTATTTCCTTGTTTTTGCATGAAAAGATGACTACTGTGGAACGGAGAGAAGACCCACTCCAGGTTGCTTTCAGTAGTTAAGAGACACAGGAAGTTGGAACTGAAAAGACGAGGACTGAGAAGTGCTGGTTAGTGGATAAGAGACTAAAAGTGGAAAAGGCTTCATTCAGGGTCACATGTGGTTCGGTGAGAACCATTTCCTTCATTTAATTGGATTCTCTTGATTTACTTTCAGGACTCAAAAATACCTGATAGGTACTTTAGTATTCTTGTTTTCACCAGGTTTCAGAGTATTTTGGAAGGGATATTGGGGTACTTATGTAAATAAAACTGTTTTTGCTATGTAGTTTAGCATGCATTCTTGTATTAAATTGTATTCTTACAGTTAATATGCTCTGCAACCTTTGCTTTTCTGGGTCTGAGCAAATCCGACCCAACTCTACTTTCTGCTGAAAGTGTGAAATGTGCAACCTGTGCAAGGATCCCACCGTCTGCAGTAATTAATACTCACATCTTTTTTTCTCCCCCCGTTTGTCTTACGAAGGGTTGATACACACAGCTATTCAGCCTCATAGGCACATAATCTTAATAAGGAAACTTATCTCCATGCAACTAAAAGGCACCTAGGAGCAACCTAATTCAAATTAAATGTTTCTAGGCAACGCAGTATCAACACACTTGATCAAGCGCTGGCTCGTTCTGCCTCAGCTCAATCAGGATCTCTAGTAATTCCCACCATATCACAGCAGCTAGGTCCACAGACAGCTGAGATCTGCTACCCAGCACCACCTGCGAATGCACACCCACTCTACGTTCCTGACACTTTCATTAAACCCAGTCACACACTCTATGCACCGTTTTTGCACACAATCCAATTTCCTCTCCACAAGTTCAGGTTTACTGCCCTGTTCCTTCTTTGGCTTAATGGTTTACCAGACAGAAAAGAACAGAGGTTTCTCAATGGAGCATCTAGATAAAACATGCTTTGTCTAGGCCCTAGGTGTTGTTGCTTTCAAGTCCTGTATTGTTAGTTGCAAGTTAACCCCCCCGACCACCCACCAGCGGTTAAAATTACATTTTTTCAAAAGAAGTCACATATCACAGATTAAAATGGTAAACACCCTGCACTGCATCAAGTCCAGAGGACTCCAAAGTGCTTTACAATATATTCAGCCATTCACCCTTTCATGCACACGTTGGTGGTAAGCTACTTTGTACCCACAACTGTCCTGGAGCAGACAGACAGAACTGAGGCCAGAGGGTCCTCTGACCACCAGCAGGCGAAGCGGGTGCAGCGGGTGAAGCATCTCACCCAACAACAAGAGCTTTGGGGTTAATGTAGAGGTGGTTCCTATTCTGCTTAGGTATTTTTCCTATGGACTCTGCTTACCTTGGGTGATTGTGTTCATTTATTTCCCCTCATCAGTATGCTATAGCTCCCTTAAACTCCTGGTTCCCTATTCAGCACGTCACATTCCTGGATCTTATCACATTCTCAAAAACCCCGGGCACAACAAAGTCTTCCATTCTTTTTCTGATTTCTAACTCTCAAAGACAAAGGAGGGAAAAGGGCTCAATTTCTTCTTGGAGACCAACTGGCCTGCTCATTCTCACCACCTCCAATATTATTTAAGCTCCAATATGCGACCACTTAAAACAATTTAATAGTTCTGGAGGCTTTCTTGCGTGTTTGTAACCGGCTGAAGTGAACCAGTCCAAAAAGTAGTTTAATTAGCCAATATCTTCAATACCACAGGGAAACAGAAGAACTACTTCCTTTCTTACTTCAAAATAAGAGTCTCAAACATAGTGACAGATTCTCAGTAAAATGCCAGATGAACTCAGCAATTAACAAATGTTTGGCATTTACGACAGAAACTTCACTTTGACATATGAATATAAATGGATATGTGATGGGTGTATAGTATCACACATCCAAAATCTTAAGGAATTAAGAATATGACAATCAAAAGAATAGCAGCATGTAGCCCCAAAATGATATATTGCTCATATCCTGGGACCAGGCATCCTCAGAGAACCCCCAGATGTTTTCGTATGATAGGTATGGAGTTCACATCCTCTACTTGAGCACCACATTCTGGTTGGAAAACTTTTGAAAATAGAACATTGAAAAAGTGAATGCTAAAGAACCCAAAAGTTATGTTTGGCGACTCTTAAAGTTGACCTGGATTGATCGTGTCTGACAGAGAAAAAGTGGAAGAGGACAGATTGGCTGATAGACTGAGAGTGGGTCAGGATGCAGACTAAATGGGAGACAGGGAGCTGCGGTGTCCCCAGGGTGTCTCCAGGAGCAGAAGGGATTGCAGTAGACAGCTGAAAGGCCCTCAGCAGGCTCTCCAGCATGTGTTCAAATAAACACTTTACCCCCTGTCGCTGCCCGTGAATGCGTCCATGGCAGAGAAACCGTGCACGCAGAAACACAATCAGACACACGAATGGCTGCAACCAGGTCTCGGCTCCGAGACGCACTGAAGAAAACAAGTCCGAGTCCAAATGAAAAACAGGCTAAACCTTTTTTAGCTTTTGTCAAAATACTCCACAAACTTCAATGTATTTTACTGGAACATGAAGGACCAACACAATGTAATGTATATCTTCTAAGTGGAAGATCAAATGCTCTTTTGATACCAACTTGCAGTTCCTCCCTCCTCTTTTCCTTTCATGGTAGTCGCTTTGTTATGATAATGGTTATACAGGCAGGAGCAGGTTTGATTTTGCTCCACAAACATTATTGTACATTTGTGGATTTAAAGACAGAAGTTAAATTAACTTGGTTTAGCAAAATTATTCTTTCCATTGTTGCTGACAGTGCAATTATGAATGTTAGATATTTATCCAGGCGTTCTGAAGGGGAACTTGTGTTCAGCTCATACTTATTCTTGGACTGAACTGAAACTAAACATTTTTTGGACTTTTGCTCACATGACAAACTCACACAAACAATAATAAGACAATTATGGCTGAACTTGAACCAAATACTTCTTTTCATCAAGTGAAAGAAAGAAAGCCAAGACCCAAAGTTGCGGGAGCATAAGCAATAAAAGATTTGTGAAATGGAGGATAAATTCAGCAAAATATATCAAAGTTGGAAGGAACAAGTCAGAGCAACACAAACCACTCAAGAGTGAATGAAATGATCAGGACTTGAGTCATATGATGGAGGAAGCTGAAGGGCTTGGGACACAAGTAAAAGAAACATTATGAACAAATGCAACCTAATTTAGCTCCATCTACTTACAGATCAGAAAAAAAGATTGATTCATGCACAGCAGTGACAGCAGATTCAATGGGATTAATGAAAGTAAGAGTGAGTGAAGACAAAATAAAAAAAAGATCTCCAAATGCACTGTTTGTAGTCACCACTCAAGCTGTACATCAGAACAATCAAGTATCAAAGCAAAAAGCACAACAGGCTGAAATAAAGATGGAGAAGGCCATTGGTGCACATGACACGAGCTTAAAAGAGTGGAAGATGAAAGGGATCTTCAAGTGATCCCTGCAATCTGAGGCAGATTCAGGTAATGCTCCAACAGACTACCATCAGTTTATATCAAATAAATTGTTCTATCTGAACAGCACAGAAAACACCAGATCTTATGAGCTGTGAAGTTAGACCCCTAAAAGGATATGACTGCTCTGGAGCTCTAGTGCCATGACATCTAATCACAGGGTGAGACGATGAGCCGCATGCCATTGAAACAGATGGAGCATTGTTGGAAGCTCTTCTTGCACTAAGTCCAAAGAGGTCACAGTGTTGTGCCATCGTACTTCCATTACTGACACCTGCCACTGTGATCAAAACTTTTAGAGACAAACACTGAAGAAAGGAGCATATCTCAAGATGAACCATTTCCAAAATTTCCTCATAAAGGAAAACACAAAAAAGATTCAGGCAATCTGGAAATATCATTTCCCTTTAAACCATGTCCTGAAAACAGGCGCCTGAAAGAGACATTTGACAAAATCCCAAATTTAACAGCGATAACATTAAATTTACGTAAGGCGTCTTTCAGGATGGTGAAGCAGAGATGGCTAAACAGTCAGCCCAAACCATGAAGATGTCGTGGTTTGGGCTTATCGCCCAAGAAAGCCAGACAAAATTAGGGTTGTGATCGATTGCTCTGCCAATCTGACACCAATCTCAGTCAATGCTTTGTAACTTGATCGAATTTCACAAATGGGCTGGCCAGAATATCCTGCAGATTTTACAAAAACACAATCGCCGTTTCCTGCGATGTTGAGAAAATGTTCCAGAAGTTCCATATAAAGAAAGAAGACAGACACTACCCACATATTTTGTGGTGGAAGAACAGCATTATAAGCACAGAGCCCACAGATTACCGCATGAAGGTTGATCTTTTTGGACTAATTGTCTTTTGAATCATCCCATGCCTACGCAAAATATGAATGAAGTACTTTGTTGCCCAATATGAAAATGAATTTTCTGAAACTGCCAGATTGATAAAGTGATTTCTACATGGATGGCAGTTTCATCTGTGTAGAGTCTGCAGAGAAGGTCATCAAAATGATCAGGAAAGGACAAATTGCGTGCAGCAGAGAGAGAGAGAGTGCATCTACATATTTTAATCTCAAACAGCAGAGAAGTCTCTGAGTCCATCCCTGCAGCTAACCGAGCCACTGGAGCACAAAGTGTGGTTACGGTGAATTAACAGACCAGAATATTTTAGGAGTAAAATGGAATATCAACAGCGGCACTTACAGCACGACAGCAACCGTTAACCTACAGCCAGATCTACAGTGGCTGTAGATGTAATTCTGATTGGCACACATTACGTTAGAATGGCCCAAAGGCCAAACCTTTTGGGCCATTCCAAGGCAAGAAAATTTATGTTCACAAACGCTTTGCATCCAGTCTGACTATGCTTGAGCCCTTTTGCCAAGAATAATGCGTAAAAAAGTCACAAGAAACAAACAGAAGAAGTCAAACTTGTCGTAAAAGCAGACGTAAAGCCGAGGGCCCAGGGCACAGGGCAACGGCAGGTCAGAACAGAGACAAAGAAAGAAGTCTGTGACCTTTTTCTCCCCAGATCCTCCCCTTTACATCGAGGTGAGAACCTCCCGTTAACAACAGGACAGACCCTCGGTCAAACATCTCTTAGCTGCTTCACACATGCAGCAGCTCTTCTTAGAGAACGACAGGGAACAAAACGCAGAAAGAAACATTTGTTTAATGAGCCATCCTCATGCTGTCTATTTTTTTTTCCCCTTCTCCCATTCAGCCTCTTCTCCTGCCATAGGCTTGCCCTCAGGTCAGCTCCCCTAACAACACCATCAAACCCCGGCTCCACCGACGGCCGCAGCTCCATTCACCACAGAGATTTATGATCTGTAATAGTTGGGAAATGGACTAGAGGTTGGGCTGCCCTAAGGGGAGGCTGCAGACTTAAAATCTCCAAAAGAAAGGGGAAAAAAAGAAAAGGGTCAGTACAAAAGGCTCGGCTGAGGATGGGGGAGCTTATGGGCTACTAAGAAACATTTTTAAAGTTGCCATCTGTTTTAGTGTCCCCTACAAAAAGCAATGTAGATCTTATTAATATTTCCAAATCTGTGCTCTTTTGAGACAATATAGCATGCTGGGTGTTTTCGTAAGCATTTTAATCAGGCAGTGAGCCAGTCAGCTGTCCAATGATCCGTTTTCAGTGGTGAAAACTCCCACCAGGGCAGCTTCTTCTTCGTAATCCTGTTTCCATAATCCTCAGAGAGCAGCAAGAAATAAATAAACAATCCCTGCTCTTTAAGATCAGCGCCTGTTTCCTTTTAAGGTAAGGGGAGAGGAGAGTAGTTTCACACAACATTTTTGCAGCTGAGGAAAACCTGACATCTAGAAAAGACAGATCAGGAAGCTAAAGAAGTGTGGTGTGTCCACCGAATTACAAACCATTACTTTTAATGGTTTCAATTAGGACTGGCACATAAATTGATTTTATCGATTAATCGAATTTGCCATTTATGAAGATTTAATTTTGGGGAAAGTTTTGATTTTTTTTCCCCTCCTATCCGCGAGTTTTACATGCATGCTTTTAAAGTTTGCATTTAAATTTAGGTTAACTTCCAGAAGAGATGGCTGAAATAAAAGGTTGGTGTGAATTTTTTTTGAGGTTAAGCGTAATTCTTATCAGTGACAGTTAAATGGACTCAACCTACAAATCGGCAATATTATGAAAATATTTCATGATTATTATTTTTATTTATTTACTTACATTTTATCACGATTCCCCAACAAAATTTTATATTGCAAAAAAATAAATAAATAAATAAAATCACTCCACATCCTGAGATGCAAATGCTTTTAAGCATGCTGCAAACACATGGTTGCTTTAAATTACATTTTCATCTCAGGTCATACCTTCTCTCTGTATTCTTAAATAAATGTGAATATTTTTGGAAGCAAGTTGTTCTTAGCTTTGAACATCATCTGTGCAGTTTTAAACTCCACAAAATCCATACATTTCATAAGTTGTGATTTTAGGAGACCAAACATTTTGTTCCATCCTTATTGCTGGTTTTTGTATTGTGCATTTTTTTTTGTATGTGTTGCACCGGACTTCAACACTATAATCTAAATAAGGCAGTAACAGTAAAGCGTGTGAGTGTGTCAGGGAGAGGTTATACCCTGCAGCCTGCGTACACATTGGATCAGCATTCTCACCGCTGTGTGAATGCTGATGCAGAGATGCTGCTGCAAGTGGCTTTAATGCAACTTGAAGCCTTCTTTGCATGTTTGTAAGGTCCAAATAAAAAGTTCAGCTACATTTAATGTTTGTTTCTCTCAGGTCTCTCAGTGCGCTTAAACTACAGATCAACAGTATGTGCAAATTAACACCCACATAGTTCCTAATGTACTTATACACCAATATCCTGTTTTGCTCACTGACTCTTAAGATGTAACAGGATCCACAACCTTCTGATTGCAGGTGACAGCTGCTTCCAACAAGAACAGCCACCCCTACATATTGCTCGAGTCAGGATTTAGAAACACTAACTGGGGGTTATAAAACCTATTGTTTATAAATTCAGTTAGTGAATTAACTGACCTGCATTCAGGGAAAGAACTGTTGCTAAGCAAAAAAACTGGAACTTCTTTGGGGGGAAAAAGCACCTTTGGTTTGCAAAATACATGACAAATTTATTGTTGGTGCAACATCACATTACACAATGTGCATTTCTCAAAGAACTGCCTGCACTGCAATAAATATTATATTAGCTGATTATTTAAGTAGTATGCATTTCTAAACCTGTAATACCTTTGGTGAGCCTGTCTACTGCCGCATAAAAGTCCAAGAAACTTGAAGTTGCTTCAGTGCCAAAAGAGAAGACCTTCTTTGATGAAACTTTGTTGGCGAGATGGAAATGTTAAATATTGCAAACATTTTTCCAGTAGCTGAACAGATGGCTCATTATCTGGAGGTCTATGTTAGTTGTAATGCTAAAGTAGAAAGACATAAATACATTTATTTACTGCAAGCCAAATCCCTTTTGCAACACTAGCAGATTTTGGAGCACATCATGTGTTTTTCTACAATTTTACAACAAAATGATCATTTTTACGTTTTTCAGCAACACTTTTGAAAGATTCTTGTGAACTGATTAAAGGCACCAACAAAGATGTTTCATGGGGAACATTAACAAAATGTTTCTGTCAGATTGTGTTTGAGTTTTTAAGTATTAATAAAAATGTTCTTTTTGACAAAATATTAAACATGTAAATGTGATTCAATGGACTGTAAATGACCTTTAACTAAACTGAGATCAACCACAATGTTATAACAGAACCGTAGAATCCAGAGGTGGCGAGTTATATTTACTCATTCACTCACTTAGAAAACATTTTAATGGGAATTTACTTCTAGATACAGTTTTACTCCACCATACTTTTAAATTGAACTTGAGCAATATTAATTTAAAGTAATGGTACTACATAATATTGGTCATTTTAATGCTGCTCTTTAGTAATATAGTAGCATTTAGTAAGAAGGGTACAAATTTTGGCTGCTCTACCCACTGCTGGTAAAATCTGAGAGCACCAGAAGTCCAGTTTTCTTCTTTTCACCAAATTGCAGCAATAAATAAGCCTTTTACTACCCTGCAGCAAACAGGTCTCCAAGGCGCTGGGCAGACTTGTGTGCTTGAAAGGCATTGCCATCAACACTGAGAGGAACTGTTACATGTTTTCTGAAATTAAAAAACAAACAAAAAAAAAAACATGCAAAGTAAACTTCAAGAAACAAGAAAATCAAATAATAAAAGAGAGAGAAATACACAATTTAGCCATAGCCTAGAATCTACTAGTGTATTCAAATCATTCCAAAAGGTTCTGGAAGACAATCATTTCCATTTACAGTTATGTAATATGCCATTTTAGATTAGACACCGAAAGTAATTGCTCTTTCAAATATTTCATTTTTCTAGAAACAACTATTTGCCTTCTTACGCCCAAACCATGAAATTCCACGGAACAATTATGCTGCTATGATTCTGTGCCAGAACAAATCCAACATGGCTGTATTAAGACAACAAGACAAAGTCTGAAAATGAATAATTTCTGACTTCACAGTCACCCTACAGTCAGCCACAACATTGTGTGGCTGAATGTAGCAGCAATCCTTGTCCTCAGTGAACTCAAATGGAAAAGGTCAAAATGAGTTTCCCAGAGTGAGTTTCAATTTGGGAGCAAGGGATGCTGAAGGATTTAGTGCTGGGAGGAACTCTAAACTGAGGTACTGGATTTTAAAGCAAGAAAGACAGTATCCCTTTCAAAACTGACAAGTCAAATGTATTTTTGCTGCGATACCAAATATGCCACAAAATTTTAGGGTTAAAAACCAAGGACCGCCTTAGGTACGGTGCTGCGGAAAAACTTGTTCTACTGTTTTTGCTTCTTACACTTAAATGTTTCACATCATCGAAACTTGTTGATGTCATAAAAAAACCTAAGTAAATACAGAAGGCAATTGAAATGCTGATTTTAATAATCAAGGGAACAGATCTATATGAACACCAAAACAGAACCTGCCAGACAACATAAAGTAAACTAAAACGCATGTTAATGAGGCACTGAAGATAACAGGCTCGGCTCTGAATGTTATATTTTTTTATGCTGTTAATCACTGCATTTAAAGAAAAATTGGTATGGACAGGTCAAAGCTTTATAAATGGGAAAATGGGAGATGGGAAGTTAACGTTCAAAAACTTCATTAAATAATCATAAATATAACATCTGGTCTTGCTTTCATGCCACTGCAGTGTATTTAATTCAGCCCTTTATGAAAGTACACCGAGAAGAGCACTGCAGCAAAAGTTGGTAAAACATCCCAGCAGAGAAGCAAAGACCCAAAATGACATTCATCTTCACTGCTTTTCTTTGTGCATTGTGTAATGTGGCTTTGCCCTTCTCACAGCTGGCCACTTCAGCACTTTGGCCCAGCTTGCTGGCTCTGGCTGCAGCGTCCTGTAAGATGACACAGAGGGGACAGACAGGGAGCGGGGATCTGGGTGAAAGCTAAGCACTGTCGCTCACCTTGAGCCTGTCGGGCAGACCCTGCAAAAGGTTGCCATCACAACAGCAAAACAGTCAGGGGACTGGAGAGTGACTAAATATCTACAAGACACACCCGATAAGCAGTTGCGATTTCGTACTGTGAGCAGATTTTACAGATATAACATTCTCTCTGAAACAAGTAAAGATGTCAAAGTGTGAAAAGGGCATCCAGAAAAAGCAGACTGCATTTCAGCTTCGGCGTGGGTGAATAGGAAGCAGTGGAGAATGCCATTACCTTTGAATTATGCATTCCTGCCATTCGCTTGTCTACAAAACTGTCTGCCACAACTACTCAAGGGAGGCAAGAAGGCGGAGGAGTAAACAAGGAGACACTAGAGGAACAGTTTGTTTAAAATAATGCTTCACCGACAGCTGAGCACATAATGAGACGCTGGGCTGCAAACAGGCAAATGATTTAAAATATGAATCCAGTAAAATATGTTCCAAAGCATATCTAGCACTGGGGGAATATGCCCTGGAAGTTTTTCCCGTGTTTTGGTTGTCACCATCCCGTCTGTCTCATAAAGAGTTTACCTGTTCTGCAAGGAAAACAGAACATAATTATGTAATTTAGTAACACTGCAGGTTTTTCAGCATAAACACCCAAAGCAGCGCAATAATCCAGACTAGGCCACTGAAAAACCTTCAACTTTTCAGCCGTTTAGAAGTGAAATCTGAACCTAGGACCATTGTTGTTCTGCGTAAACCAAGTGAGATTCACCTTAAGGTTCTCAAACTGATGGCAGATCCTGAAGCAACAAAGCAGTCAGACCATCACACCACCTCCATCTTTGACTGTAGGTATGATGATCAAAAATATTACTAAATGCAGCTACTGTGTGCAGTTTAGCAATATAAAACACACTCCATTCAGTAGGCGGTGTCCAGAAAACACCCATTTCAACTGGGAATGTTTTTCAAGGTCAGTATCTGTGCTTGTGACACCATGATGCTGCACCATGCAGCCACAACCAGTTACCTAAAAAAGAAGTAAAATATATATTTTTAAATCAGTTTTATCATTGTCACAATTGTATCAAATATTGTGATAAAATTCCATAAAAGTTCACATTGCCCATCCTTACTTTTCTGTCAGCAGTGGTTTTGGCTTGAAACTCTCTGATTGATGCAGTTTTTGCCTTGTTCTCTCATATCCACTGAATCACAAACCCAGACCTTAACTGAGGCAAGTGAGGCCTGCAGTGCTTTTTATGTAGTTATATATAGTTATCGGTTCTTTTGTAACTTTCTGAATCACATCAGATTCATAAATGCCATGGTGGTTCTCTTGAGTCCTAGCACCTCATAAATATCTTTGCAACTCATTCCAGTACATTGTACATCAACCACATCACACCAACGCAGAAGCAATCAAATATAATTACACCGAACAGTAGACACAAACCTTTTGAATTATTGATTGCGCAATGTAATTCTTGGTTTGTTGTAACATTAAAAATAAGCGTGGAGCAAAAGGAACTGACAGTAACACTCTGGAAAATAACAAGCAGAAAATATGTTTCTGTTTTTCTTTTGGTTTAGCTAACTGAACGTAGACATGTCTAAAGTAACACTGCACACTGGCTCTTGAGTTAAACTAAAACCAAACAGGCTTCAATCAGCTTGGCTTGGGTGAGAAAAGAGGTCACACAGCCAGCATAAAAGCAAAACGTTTTATATTTTTCAACAGGAGTCAAACCTGAAGGGAAACAAACGTTGGAGAATAAGAGGAAGGCATTCACATTTAAACCAGGATTATTTCATAAAGGGATACAGTCTTAACCCAACCTCCTTAAATATCCTCACTACGTCGCTCATAATGGCGTACACACACACGCACACACACACACACACACACACGCATTCGCATATATGCACATATGGGTGTTACCACACCGCAGAGTCATCCAGATTTCATGCTATGGCTGCTATAAGCTTTATGCATTCTGCAACCAATTACAGATAAACGACCACATCTTCTCGCTGCTGCCACTTACAGATCAACAGATCCAGCAGCTATTTTTACTTCAGCGGAGACTGTTTTCACACTCTGCCAACTGGAACTGCGCCTTTCATTAAGAGAATCTATTTAGAGCCGGGGAGGGGAGATGCAGGAGGGGGGGGGGGGGAGAGGGGGGGGATGAGCTCTGATTATATCTTTCCAAGAAAATCTTTAAGGTTCTGGCTGTTGTTCCATCGCAGCGCGGCCCAGGTAGCTCAGGACAGAATGAGGCATGGTGTAATTCCAAACTCATAAATACTGTTATCATCCTAAATTAATAATACGCAGCTCAGTGATGCCTCAAAGTGTTTATTGTTGAGTCATCGCCAAGGCTCAGCTGGTGTCAGTCGCTGACGGAGCTCTGGAAGAGCAGGTCAGCAAACAGTGAACCCACCATCTGTGTGTGTGTCAGTGGCAATTAGGCTGATAAGTACATCAGCGTATTAAAATAATGTAGATAAAAGAGAGACGAGGGCCCGTTTACAGCTGAAAAATAATACACCTCACTGATTCCCTAATTTGAAACGTATTGCTCTGTTGAAAGGTAAATAATTCTCCTTACCATTTGACCAGATGTTTCTGGTAGAATCTATACGTTGTAAAGTAAATGAATTAAAAGTAAACACTTTGTGCCCAATGCAAGCCAATTAAAAACCCATGGGGTTACCTACCTTGTTGCTTTGTAAGTGATATTTAAACAAACTATTTTAATGCAAATTTGCCTGATAGTTTGTTTACAATTAAAAAAAAAAAAAAAACGTTTTATCAAAATTGAGCACAATTTCATCTGGTATTTTGACAACATCACCACAGAGCAGATGCTATGCGTTACAGCTTATTTAATAAGCTTGCAGTGGAAGTTTCAAACTTCTTGTTTTAGCGGGGGGCTTTCCACAAAGCCAGTTCTAGAGCTGAAGTGGTTCGTTAGCACCTGTTCTACTGTTTACACCGTTAAAGCACCGGCACCGGAAAAACTGGTTCTGTCCTGAGCTGGAAAAGACTGAAGGACTCGAAGGTTGAACTCTATGTTGGTAAGTTGAAAGCTTAAGAAGGATTTAGATTTGCCAATAAATCTAATGTAAATGTTTTAGGACTTTGGAAGGAAACTGGTGTAACTGGAGAGAATCTACACACTATTCACAGAGAGAGAACAGGCAATCTAGGAGCTGTGAGGAAACTGCTAACCACCAAGCCAAGGAGAAACATCAGTGCTTTTGGTGAGGTTTATCTCTTACATTTATGTAAGTAAATATAATCAAAACAAATACACTTTGTTCTCACTCCAAAACACAAAAACACACCTTTTCTCCTTGATTTTTTTCGACAATGTTTGGGATCCTTTGACATTTAAAGCCTTCAGTTTCAGTTTGTCTGGAGCTGAAGGCAGTGGAAAAGATATCCCCTTACAGAGTCAAAAGAAAACTACGATCAGCGTCCCGGGCTGCTCTCCATGATCTCACTTTCTGCATGGCTTTGTCTGCAGCATGGGTAAAACTGACAGGGCGCAGCGAGACATCCTCTCCCTACACGCACGGCTAAACGCAGCTGCAGCTCCCCACTTACCCGTCAAATAGCAGCTACCTGGGAGGTGAATCCTACCTCTCGAGACAAATTGAAGACAGTAAGGCTCTACCAGCTAGACTACAAGAGGTTTAGCACAAATAAAATACAGCTTACGTTCGTTGTAGCTACAGATGACATGGAGCGATGACTGTAAATCATACAGTACAAGAAGCAACTGAATATGCTCTTCCAGACAACAATAGTAAAATACCAGCAAAACATTTATATGTGTGGCCTAAAGGGTCATTCTAGGATGACTGTGGCATACAATGCTTTTTTTTTTTTTTTTTAATATGCCACCGACCAAGAAATGAAAAGGGAAACACTTTCATTGAAAGTATGCAGCCATGTGAAAGTGTTTAATCTCTAAGCTCCTGGGGGCAAATGTCTGAGGGGATTTCAAGGTGGCGTTGGGAGCAGGCTGTCAACAGAAAGGCAGCTGGGGGCACATAGAGATGCAAACACGCAGATGGCGACTGAGCCCACAGTCAGACAGGCTAGTAGTTTTTAAGAATTAACAAAAAAAAAGAAAAGAAAAAAATCTTGGCACAAAACTGAGATTTTGTAAACCTTCCAAAACTGAATTCAAGTTTTCTTTAAGAATATAATTAACCACATTCAAAGTATTTCTGCTTGCCTTCCTGAAGGGGGCGCTAACGGAGGAGTCGTTTTAACCAATCAGCAGAGGGCTGATGGAGGAGCTGCATCTCCTCTTCCAACTGACTTTTTTTTTTTTTTTAATCTTAGAAGCAAATATTTATCTTAGAAGCAGCGGCAATGTCACACTGTGTGTGTCGTAGAAAAACAGGGTTTTCTCCAGAAGTAAAGCAAAGACAAAAGCCTACTGTGTTACTTAAAGAGATTATGGACAGTGTGGTTAGCAGTAGTATTTGTAAACAACAGTCTAGATTCCTATCTAACAATGAGATATCCAAGCGGCTGCCAGCATTTCTCTCCTGTCACAAAGACCAAAACGGTGAAGAGATAAACAGAGGAGCTCCCTGTTATCTGCTAACAGCTGCTATCTGTTGTCTTGACATCTTAACAGCTTTCCTTAAGAAAGTTTTGCCTGTCATTGCGTTTGATCTGATTCAAATACTAAAAGCATCCCTCTTATCAAATATTTTCCCCCAGGCTTTAAAACAGCAGTTATCAAACAAAACAAAACAAAATTAAAGAACAATCTGGACAAGATACTATTGCAGAATTACAGTCAAATTTCCAACCAAGTCAAATAGCTTCTTAACAATAACCAACTGCTTTGCCCTCAAAGTCAAAGTGTTAAATGATATCCAAATAAAAATTTCCTGTCTTCATTCGAATTAATAATAATAATAAAAAACTTCATACTGGAAATGAGTATTAAGTTGTCTTTCTTCAGTAACAATTTCCACACTGAAGAGTGCTCTGTTTAGCAGTAACCAGGAAGGTCCTCAATGGTATGTCAAGTGATCAGAAAAAGGTTGGACATTTGTCTTTCCTGGTTATCGGTCAGATCTAATCAAGCTGAGATCGGTTGGTTCCAGTCACCCAGCATCTCGGTGCATCTCTAGACTAAAATAGAACCAATTCAAACTCTGAGGCAGCCGAGTTCTCCAAGTGAAGCTTAGATGCCTTCTTAAATAACTCCTACTGCAGACTGCAAACAGCAAGATGTGGTTTTGACAAAGCCCTTCACCCGTGAACACGAGAAGCAGATGGGACAAAGAAATCTTGTCAAACATTCCTTAATTAACTGTCTTAGTCACAGTCAGGCAGGGAAACTCATCAGATGTTCCCTCCCAGGGAGCAAAACATAAGGCAGTTTACTCATTTTACATTCTGGTATAAACTTGCTGATCATGACAAAAAATAAAAAATAAACAATCTGACTCAAAAGCGTGATAGCATCTAGAAACTGGGTGAACGTTGTGTCATAAGAGTGATGCAGTGAGTAAGCCGACAGAGAAAGTGGAATCTAAAAAAGAACCTGTTCCTTGTTTGTGATGAAGCCATTATCTTTGAACAAGCTCACAACAGCTCCAACCTTTCCAGATTTGTGTGTGTGTGTGTGTGTGTGTGTGTGTGTGTGTGTGTGTGTGTGTGTGTGTGGAGGACAGACATCAGCTCCCTCATTGACTACATCTCCCCAGCTTCATTAGATGTTGTCTGCTTCTGTGCTTACTCTTGTTTGTTTCAGGAGATGGGGAACATGAATCGAAGCATTGAGGTTTGCACTCCTCAGAGGAGGGAAGCACTTACACAGCAACAAAATCCTCTCCAGGGACAGGAGAGAGGAGAGAAGGGGGAGACAGAACACAGCGACACAGCATTTCCATTTCAGCCTGTGACGCTTTGAAACTCAAATAAAACTCAGCCACACGGGAGTCGCTGAAAACGATATGAAGGCAAAGGGTTTGTATACAAATCAAACTGCCAGCTGAGTCACATGAACTGGCTACATATTTACAGCATTTAAGGTGCAGGACGGCTGGTGGTTTTTACACAATGTGTTGCCCTTATTATCATATTTTAACATAATACACTGGATCACTGCCTATATGCAGCTCAGTACTCACAGATTCACACAGTGGCAGATTTTTCTGTGGATCGTAACTCCAAATTATTTGCAGAATATTTGCCAATTAAAGATTTTTTTATTTATTTTTTTTTTTTTGCGGAGCACATTCAGTGCATCCATAAAGTATTCATGGAGCAACATATTTTCCACATTTTATTGTGATAAATTAATCTTTTGTCAAAATGCCAGAATTCTGCTAATGTTGCTGCGATCATATTTGAGGAATGAACTTGCTCTAGACTCGGGGCTCTCAAGCTTTTCTTTCCCATGGACCCCCTAAACAGAATTAGTGCTACAAAAAAAATCTAATTTTGGAATGCTTTTCTCACTTTTATTCAATAGTCAGTAATTATTACATTCATTTAGCATAAACACCTTCTGAATTTGCAACAAAGTCCTCCACAGCAGGGCTACTGGATGTTTTTTTTTTTTTTTTTTTTTAAAAAATTGTCCATTTAGCACTTGCTTGAAGAGCAGAGCAGATTGATTAATTTCACTGTCAACCAATCAGAAAAATTGGCTGCCAGTGACAAAAAAAATAGGATGATTAAATAATATACATCTTCCATAAAGCTTTCTGAGGACACTGAACAGCCCTCACCTTTAAAGAATTGTGATCTACTGCTAAAAAGCAGAACTGCAGCGGCGCAGAATGGAGCAGCATTAGGGCGGCGCACCCCACATAAAGAGGCTTTTTGTCCTTGATGCAACCTTCTTGGGTTCAGCTCCTGACCTCAAGACGTTTGTGGCAAATGTGTCTCTCATCCGTCTCTCTCTCTCTGCCGTATTTCATGTCCTGACCGTTGCTTTTTACGATTTTTATAAAATCGTAAAAACAGGAATGTTGTGGATCTGAATGGGAAGTATAGATCCATAACATTTATTGTCGCCACCAGAGATTGCCAGTAAAAGATTCTTTGCAGGAGTATATTTAATGCTTTACCGGGATATTTCCGCGAACAGGGCAACGGCCATGAATACAAAATATTACGGTTTCAAAACCACTAACATTTTTCATCGTACCATTAATACAGTAAGTCCTTTAAATGAGATGGAAAGAAAAGGGTAGAGCTGTTCTCAGGATGCACACAGCATGAAATACACTGATGCCCCACATGTTGCTGTTCAGTGCAGGAAAGCTGACTGAAAGGAGGTACCTTGAAATAATTTCTGTATCAGATACCAAAAAACTGAAAGGAAGAATTAATGTCACTTGTTCTTAAGAGTCACTGACTTTATGCTATTTCTAATTTCAGTAATTAAAAGTCACAACAACAACAAAAAAAACTGTCAGGACACCTAACCTTCTTGGTTCATATCTTTATCCAACCTCAGATAATCAAATAAAAATAAAATGTAAGAGAAGCAAAGGTATTATGTAAGTTTCCAGGATGGATGGGGAAAAAAAATAAATAAATAAAAAAAAACCTTGCTTTTCCTGATGTTCAGGAACTGAATGATCTTTGGTGATCATTCCTCCTGTCGCTTCACAGCAGCGGGGTGTCGCCAAGGTCGGCCCCTTGACAAATGGAGCAACTCATTGTGAGTGAGGAGGAGGAACAGAGAGCAAAAGAAGAGAAAGGACATTTGTAGCTGCCAGAGCGGCCAGCGACCTCGCCATTTGGACAAACCCGCGTTTTGTTTTGGGCCGACGCCCACTTGAGGAAACTCAAAGCCGTTCGGCACGCATAAAGATGGCGGCTTGAGGGGGCCCATTCAATGGCCATCCATAGAAAACTCTCCCTTACCAACACACACACACACACACACAGTCACAACATAATCCCAGGGGGACCTCCGTGCACCCCTGGAAGAGTGAGCCTGACACGAGCCTCAGATGCAACGCAGAACATCCCACCCAACCTCTGCACACACAGACTCACACACTGAAACACACCACACATTAATACATATAATTACCCTCAGCAAAAAGTAGGGGGCCCCATCTCAGGCCAGGCAGGTGCTGCAGCAGGCCCACACAGTGATAGCTGTGCATAAATAAGTGCGTGTGTGTATGTGTGTGTGTGTGACAGTGGGGGGCTCGTTTGCCGTCTGTCAGTTCAGCCGGCTGCTTGCGTGATCATTCGGTCTCTGTTTCTCTTCTCCTGGGGTTTCTTGGCTGTTTGCGTGCATCTGCATGCTGTCATGTGTCTCTTACAAGGCAGGCCTGACTCATAGATCAATGCATCCAGTATTATGTGTCGTCCTAATGGCATTATGGGGTCACTGTGAGCGAGCGACACACCCTCGGCCCCCAGCGTCCTCCCACTCTGATCCTCCTGGCTTTGACAGAGATGTGGCCTTGTTACATGTTGTGCCATGATTGCTACCCAGCAGGCGAGGGATTTAGAGCCGGCCTTGGCAACATTTCAGTCTAAAAATACAATCGATTAATCAGCCCAAATGAGAAACTGGCACTTCCATATTCACACTTGCTTTCCATATAGATAAAGTTTAGCATACAAAGAAGCTTCAGTGGATTGGTTTAAGGATCAGCAGAGTTATGAATACATTGAGTTTTTAGTTATTGTAAAATCTTTCCACTTCATGTTTATGTTGGACAATACACTTTGAAGTTAAAGCTCATGCAACATAAAGAGTTTCTCCTATCTTGTGTTCTTGTCTCGTCATGATGCTGTTTGTTCACCAACAGAACATAACAGCTGGATTTATATTGAGAACACATTAGGATTCTAGCAATGAATTAGACGTCTTCTGAAGGCAGTTTGTTGGTCAGAATTTTATAGTGGGTATCAGAGATACAAATAAAATCTGAAAAGTGTGGTGTGAGACATTTTGAAATGCATATTATGTCATGAAATACCTTTAAGCTTGTAGTTGCAAGGGTCAAGGGGTACTTTTGCTTGTATAGGTTAGAGGTTACACACAAACACACACACTAGGGACAAGTAAAGCATGCATATCACTTAAACTTTGCATTCCTTACCTGGTCAAACAGAGATTTCCATTGCTGAGACAGGAAAAGCAAAGACAAGAGAAGAGCAAGTGAAGGTGAAAGTGAGAAGGAAGGAAGAAAAACTCAGGTGCCAAAGATGGCTGGCGCGCCTGTTTGAAAATGATGCACACCACCACACACACACAAAAAAAACCCTAATTTATCTAATGGTCTTAATATTAAAAGGAATGCAGCAGTTTTACAGCAAGTCTGTTTGAAAATGAATAAATTCTTATAAGCCTATGCCAAGAAGCAATATTCCAACAGTTCAGTCATGACATAACAGCGTCCTTCAGAGTTTAATTTGCACTCTATGTAATCCAATTAACGGACACCGGGGTTTCTGACATTACAGATGTGAGTACTGTGCAGACTTACTACTTCTTCTGGAGCTACGGGAAGGACGTCGGTACTCTCCAAAACCTCGATCTCCTCGCCCTCTGCGTGGGCAGCCACCGCCGGGGAGATGTTCACCGGAGCCTCCCGGGTTCCGCCGGTCATCCTCGGGCTGCTCTCCTCCATACATCCACTAGATCGTACCAAATGACCCCAGATACAGATGGTTCCTCCCCATCTCCCTCCTCGAGAACACAATGCATCAAACGAGCGCGCGCTCCTGTTAAGGAAAGTTGATCAAGTTTAGCAGGAGTTGAAGCGTAAAATGTCCTCATGTGGTGGTTTTCTGTCAGCGGTCCAAGTTTCAGAGGCACATTCTGCAGCGACTCTTTTCACTCCGAGAGAAAAGCGACGCAGGAGGAGCAGCGGAGCGCGGATCCATCTGGAGGAGAAACAATTACATCATCAGCTGTGACAGCGGGACGGAGATGACAAACGGGCCCGGGGCTGACGAACACGCTCTCATTTGGATTGATCCGCGCACGAGAGGGAGCGAGGGCCCGACTTCAAGCGATGTGCGCACGCGGCAGACTTGCGGGGAGAAGTTCGGACACGCGCCAGTTTTTTTGGTGCGTCATGACACCTGGCGCGCGGTCTGCTTTACAGAAAGAGAGAGAGAGAGGGACGGAGAGGACGAAGCTCTCCGGGAGGCAGGGAGCAACACTCCGACCGAGTCCGTCGAGACGCTGCCTGGGTTCGGCTTCAGGAGATGAAGCGGCTCCGCTCCGTTGCGCATACGTCCTCGCAGGAACGCAGAGGGATGGAGAGAACGGGTGGAGGGGGAGGAGAAAGGAGGGAGAAATCGAGGGATTACTAGCGATTCCTGATGAGGGGCTCCGGGTGTCTAGCTCAGCAGCTGACTGTAACTCATTGGCAGTATACAGAATCTTGCTAAAGCATCCACAACCCTAAACTTTTTCACGTTGTGTCACGTTACAGCCAACTTTAATGGATTTTGTTGGACTTATGTGTGACAGAGCAACACATTGCAACAATAAAAGTATTTTCAAATAATTTTCTGGAATTAGAATCTGAAAACGGTGGCATGCATTTGCATTTGGCATCCGTGCCCTTATACTCCCCAATATAAAAGCCAGTGTTAGCCTTCAGATACTATCTAATTACTAAACAGAGGCCACCTGTGTTCCAGCTGTTCTCTGAAGCTCTCAGAGGTAGAAAACATGAGCGAGGATGTGGCGTCATGAAAACCAAACACAACAGGCAGGTCAAGGAGAAAGTGGTGGAGAAGTTTAAAGCAGGTTACAAAACAACAGTCAGTGTTTTAAACACCTGGTGGAGCACTGTTTCGTTCATCAATTGAAGAAAGGAAACAGTTCATTGCAGCTGCAAACTGAGCCACACAATATTTTAAATTCTACTAGGGGTCAGCAATCTGGAAGTGATAAACTATAAAAAGTGACGTCAGTGTTGGACTTGTCCTTTCATCTATACTTATTTTAATACCTCAGCCATATTAGGACGGTATAAGCAACAACTGAAACTGACCTACAGTATTTGGCAATTATTTACCTGAGAATTAGACTTGCTAGTTCTGATCTAAATAACAAATTTCCTTATTAATTGCCTTCGACATTTAGTTATCAATAGCCAAACCATTGCTGCTCAACAAAATCATTTTGTGGTTGTAACGTGACAGTGTGAAAAAGTTTAGAGGGGTTCGAACACGTTTGCAAGCCAGTGTAGTTCAATAACTTGATCAGTTTAAGATGTTCAACTCAAAAGCCTCTTCATTCACACTTGATGTCTGGTTAACGCTTCCTATTTCTGCCCACCAATAACACAAAGCATGCACACTTCGATTAAAAGGCACAAAGTAGGGAGTGTCGAGGGATGCAGGTGAAGTTCCTGATCATTCCAGGTTTGAAACTGATCCTTCCATCACTGCTGTACCAATGCACCATTAAAGACAAGCACCCACCTATTACCTGGAGAGACATCAAACACACTTAATAGATGGGTGGAAGGCACGGTATGAGAAGGCAGCATGTGTGGTCTATGTCAGTATCCTGTGGTAAATCGCTCTGCTTCAGTGTGATTGCATTGCCATGGAAACAATAGAGTTAAGGTATATACGTCTACCCTTTAGAGATTTTCATTCTGGTCACTATACAGTGACACATCAAAGCCAGGCAACTCTTTTGCTTTTGATGAAAACTTACTTTGGCTTCAGCTTTAACCAGATTTACACAAATAATTGCCGTGTGATGTTTATCTATGAAATATTTGCACAACACATTTATATGGCTTCAGAATAACAAAAGCCGTAAATCCTACTACATAGAGCTGACCATGAAATGCAACTAAATGGACAATTTTATTAAAAGATTTAGAGCTAAGCAAAGACGATCTTTCTTAGCTTTCTCTTTCAAGGGCAAAGCTCAAAAAAGTATCCAACTAATTGGACATAAGAGCCGACTCAACTTGTTTTTGCAGGTCCTGATCCAACGCCAACAGCAGAGCCGTGATGAGAGGCAGAAGTGATGAGGGGAGAGGGTGTGAACCAGAAAAGAGGGAGACAAGATGTGCAGCAGGAAAAACACCCGCTAAGTGGAAAAGCTTAGCTCACATAAAAATAATACAGGCCGTTAGAAGAGGGTGGTTCAAAGCTTTTGTTATGCTCTAACCACAGCCAAAGTGAAACGACTTTTTCATGAACAGAGTCACTTTACACTGTTGTAAAGCTCCTCAGATGCTCAGAGATCATCCTTTTGTAAATAATTTGTGACATAAAGTGGATCAAATAGATTGCAGAGTGATGAAGAGTCTTCCTAATATGGAATTCTATGTGATTTGACAAACATTGTGGTGTTTCACATCCAATTAGGCACGTGGGTTTTTCAACTGGTTTTCAAATGTTCACATTCCAAGCCTGACTAACAACTAAAGGCCCAAGAACAAGAACATTACAGGAGATCAGTAAGTCCGTTTCACATAATGAATTGAGCAACTGAAATAAACTTTTCGATTATCTTCCTTTTTATTGATTATGACTGTGTGGGCTATATAAATCAGATGGTTTAAAATCTTTTTTTCATCCAATACCGCCCCCTTGTGAATCAGAAAAAATAGTTTTGATAATATTCAGGAAAACCAAAAGGTAGAAGACAATAACGACAGATAAAGATATATTAGCAAGTTCCAGTATGTTCACTAGATAGAACCTGACAGACAGAAAAGAACAGATTTTATTCCACATCTTATAGGCATTAATTTATTGTAAACGTTCAGAAAGATCGGGCAGAAGAAATACATAAATACCGTGGCGACGTTTGTGAAAATGAGTGTTTTGTGGCCACATTATTGCATTTTCAGAGACAAGGAGAGCTGATTCTCTCAACACTCAGTTATTCTTCTCAACTCTGCACCATCCAGCACTTAAATGAGTCCATGTTTATAAAAAAATGGAACAAGTTGACATTGCTGTTTTATGGAGGTCACAGAAACCTGGCATGCTTACACACAAGTGTGGCCAATTCCTTAGTACAGAAACACATGCATATGTTAGAAATGACCTATGCAGGAAAACATGAAAGAGCAGCAAAGCATTTCTTTTACACACTTACACCCAATAATGATCAACTGGGCTGTGCAAACAAGACAGGAATGTGTGGAAAGATTTGGCCATTTGTCTCTTATTATTATTGTTTGTCCATAAGCATGAGCAGAAAAGCCATTTTATGTTATATACACTATTTACAGACCTCAGACATCCCAAAAATCATTATAATGTAATTGACCTCTATCACATCAGCACGCAACCAAAAATAGCTTTATTTAACTCATGGCATAGCAGCAGCTTATCTAGATCTTCATAGAAATATAAATAGCTTTAGTTGTTTTTATTCAGATTAAACAAATTATCATACTCTTACAAAATAAATATTTTATCCACAAAATGAGAAACACAAGTGAAAAGAATCAGGAAAAAGTAGAGGGTTTATATGTGAGCACATATCTTCTCCATCAATTAAAAGGGACTTGCAACAATAATCTATAGGTTTTAATGAGATTCTTCAAAAATCATTATATCCTAATTGCATAAAAGATTGTCCAAATGTGTTGATCGGTCAAAATTGGCCCTGTTGGGTACCATGGTAACAAGGGTTGGATCAGTTTGCCAGGTGATCACCGTGTCTTCAGCAGTAGTCTGTACACGGCGAAGCCCAGCACTGCAAACACTGTGGCCCCGACACTTGCTCTCAGCCAGAAGGTGGAGCTCGTCAGGTCTTCTTGGATTATATGTCTGTTGAGCAAAGAGGCAAAAAAAATAAATACACAGAGAGAAGAAAACAAAGAAAGACATAAAAGAGATGTGAACACTGAAAGCACCGGAAGGGTTAAGGTAGAGTTTATGCACTTAAGGTTTGTCAAAACTATGTTAGATGCATGAAGAGATCAGATGATGACTGGAATCTGTCGATTTTCATCTTGAACCTGACCAGTAAAAGGTGGAAGTAACTTTCAAACAGGAAACCATATTTTGTCCCTGGTCTTCCTGTTGTCTGGTTCAGAAAACAGGAAGGCCAAGCACATTCTTCTTCTTCTTAAACTTTTATTCAAACAGGAATCCTTGAGATCAAAAATCTCTTTTACAAGAGTTTAATGCAGTAAAGCGGATTTGTTTTTATCATTGTCAGTTTCCTGTCATGGAAATAATGGAAGCATTTTAGAAATCTCAAGAGTTGAAGAAAGGTTCTAGATCCTCGGGGCAACATACAAACAGACACTGGTTTTATTAATGCTAGCTGCACTACAGCAACTTCTTTCACACACACCATGTGACGTCTCTGCTACTCTTTCCCATCAACTTGAACTGTTGCAAATTCATAGATTTTTCTTGTTGGCAAGTGTTTTCAGAAAAATGATAAAATCTCATAAAACTTTCTTTTCTAAAAACGTTGCATGTCCATGACCTCTGTGGGCCAGTTTAATCATAAAAAACTGTGCGACAATGTATGACGCTTTTTCAAGCTAAAATAAATAAACTATCAAATGCCGGGAGACAAATAACTAAGTAAAAGCTGATTTTATTTCTCTCTTTAAACTGCAAGTTTCTTTAAACTAGGACTGAAACCTCCCCCTTGCCAGGAGGCATCTGGCAAAAGAAGCACAAAAAGACTAAAATCTACAAAGTCGCAAAACAGCAAAGGTATGAAAAGCCAGAGCAAGGCTGGATGTGTAGAGAATATGTTTTACATGTAATTTTTTTTTTATTTTTCTTAAAGAGAAACTGGGATTGGGCAGAGTTAGTAATACTAGGTAAAAGCTTTTCAAAACAAGAAATCAGCCACAAAAACCAAATTCTGACTATTTGCGATTTAAACAAATATTCACTTCTTTACCTACTGCCTCTTTGCAGTACACATCAAACTGGCAAATAAAAGTCTAAGCAATGACGGTAGCAAAAAAAAAAAAGAATCAGAAGAAACAACTAGAGGTGAGCAACAAAACATGACAGAAGCTTTAAAATGTGAAGACACTGAAGAAGCAGGCAGAGATGAGAGGATTAAGAGTTAGAACATGAGACGGTAGGACTAGAAATAAGAACTTTGTTAGATGTAATGTAGATAAAAATAAACAGTTTGAGCAGCTTGCAATCCTTGTCAACGACAAAGCCTAAAAGATGATGCCTATAGGCCCTTTACAATTAAAATCAAGATAAGGATAACCTGTCAGAAAGGAAAAACAGGACAATCTAACATCGAAAAAGTAATATTGTGCATAATTTTAATCATTTAAAAACAAAACTTGCCTGAAAAAGCCTATTAATGGTGAATCACTAGCAATGTCACCTAACAGTCTGATTAAGAATGAAGGAAGCAAAACTTAGGGGAACGGGAAGACATGCATGCGCTGGCGAGGTCAACACATAAAAGAAGGAGAAAAAAGAAGAAGTTTCCATTAGAGACCTTCTGAGCACGACAGCGTAGAGTTTGGCCCTGACGGTCTGCAGCAGCTCAGAGTTCAGGAGGTTCTGACACAAGCAGAACGTGCACCGGTTGCAGGTGCACATGCAGCGCAGCCGGGCGTGGCTGAGGAGAGACGCAGGGAGGACACACACCGGCACAAACACACCGACGCACAGGGGGCGAAACAGACACACAAGAACAGGACAAACGTAGAAGAAAAAAAGTTCAGTGTTTCAATGAGGTCACTTAAACACAGAAGTATTTCTGAGGTGAGCTGCATTTAGAAAAAACAAGCCATTGCTGTTAATGTCCCTATAAAATATTGCAGGAGAGAACAAGCTTCTGAAACCCAAAAGAAGTGCGTCGATATAACAGGACATGTGAAACAGAAATACATGAAATAACTCATTCCCACTCACTAGCACAGGCCGGGAATAGGGAATTATTTTTTACTTAGTTTCACTCTTAACTACAGGATGAAAGGTGGTTTGTGTTTCCAGTTAAGAACAGCTTGACTGGCTACATAAGCAACCCAAAAGCAACATCCCAAACACAGCAGTCTGAATGCATGAAGAATATGGTGCATGATGAAAAAGAGTGCCACCTACAGGTGGAACGTCATACAGCTCTATTACAGACTTTTCTAGTTAACTGGTAAACGGTGATCATGAAAGTAAAAGCATTCCCCATTTTCTCTCTCTCTCTATTGCTAACAGTTAATTTTTGCAGGTAGGTCAAAGCGAAAAAGAATATCACAACCAGCCAGTCTATTGTTCTTTAAACCAGATAAGTCATTTTAAAATGAACTTTTTTTGATAAGCAAATGTAATTTAGAGCTCCAATATGTCCCCTACCATATATGGGCAATGACGCATCATCTGGAACCAGAGCCGGCCTGGTTCCAGATTACTTTTACATTCCCTTCTCTTTCACAACTTTTGTTGCCTCGTTTCTATTTTGCTACTTCTATTACTTTGCATTTTTCTAAATTCCAGACACAGAAGACAGTGTAGCCTACAAGCCTTAACACAAATGAAATGCCGGCGTACGTACGGGTACATGGCCATCGTGGTTAGCTTGGTGTAGATTTCTCTGTTTGGTTCAGCTGCCGTGTTACAGGTGAAGGACTGTGGAGGCGGCATCTTGTGCCTCCTGCAGAACTCCAGAGGGCTGCAGCCGTACATCTGCTTCACCTCGGGTAAGTCTGACTTGGCTGCGATCATCATGCACGGAGTCTTGCTGTCCATGAAGTATTGCTGTGGGAGAGATGAGACGGGGAGATCATGAAAGTCTGCGTTTGGGTGGGATTCTATTAATATGTGAACAATCCACAGCAAGCCACCTTAAAGACTTTGGCGCAGTATTCAAATGAGTAGGGGTTGCTGACGTCGTACACCAGACAGACAATGTCGCAGGCCATATCAACATCAGTCAGGTAGTCGAAGTCTGGGAATACCTCATGAAGCTGCAAAGGAATGGCAGATCGTAGCTTATACTCTGTTGTTAGGCCCCTATGATTTCTGAATTATTGAAAACAGGAACAAAATAGAAATCAAATGCTTTCAACAATGTTCACAGTGAAAAAGCAGATAAAGAGTGACTGTGTTGGTCGTTGCAGTTTCCTGTCTGTATGTTGTGACCGGGTCAGGTAAGGTTCTGCACTGTTTGAAACCGCCGTGGGGGTTTCACAGAGCAGCGTGTCGCTATGACACTAGTCATCAAAAAAGTCTGTGTTTAACTTTAAATGTTTGGTGTACGAAGAGAAGAGTTTCATTAGCACATTGTCTCTTTCTTGGTGTTGAGCTGCAAGAAAAACAATAAGTAATTTTTCCGCTTTATTTTTAAATGGAACTTGACTAAGTTTAAGCATTAAGATAATATAAACTTATTTTGTTAAGTCTTGCTGTTATGCTCTCACATCGGCGCATCAGTATAGTTTTCTCCTTTCCCTTTTGCTTAAAAACTAGTTTTGATATAGGAGGAGTTAATTTTACCTGATTGTTGATTTTGCATATTAAACTGAAATGCATTGTTTAAATGTGGCTAAACAGTCTGAGACTGAATTTACTCCATGCCTTAGGTGTTATGCCTATCGTTCTACAAGTGCCGCAAAACAAAAACACTAAAAAAAAATTCTTTGGTATAGCAATGTTTCTTATGTAGATATAGTTTCTGCTAAAATAATGATCATGACTTTAACTGTAAAAAATTTAGAAGGTAATATTTTTGCTACTTTTCATGCTCATAAAAATTCTGATTAATTATGCTCTTCTATAATATAATGGTGTTCTGTTACTTGCAGATCATTTCTGCTGCAGGTTAATTGCTAAGTAGAACAATCTGTATATATACAAATTGTTGAAGGCAATGAAAACCAGAGAACCATACAAGATTAATTTGGATTAAACTGTTCTTGTGGAAAACCAACTATGGCTCCAATTACAAAAAACAAAAAAACAATCTTAATGCTTTTCTCAAACTGAAAAAAGTATGCATTACAAAAATATTAAGTGAACAAGATAAAAAGCTTATATAACTGGCTCTAATCACGTCATGGTGGCCTAGTACAAGTATAAGTATCATGCACAACATCTGTACATTTATAAGGCTAGCTTAAATGTTGTTGAGTGACATGATTTTAATTTTCAAACTTCACCACCTTATATGTTCACATGGAGTCTTAGGATGAAAATATTAACTTTAGTGTCAGGATTTCTATGGTATAAATCAATATAACATATGGATCACTGAATATCATTACAACCCACACAATGGAAAATATAGAGAATTTCAAATACTCACCAGGAGGTATTTTTCCTGACCATAAACATATGTTGTGCTGATGGCGTAGTAGGATCTGTGCTCCTCTTTAATCATCTTCTGTCGCTAGAAAGAAAGAAGTGGAATGTTCCATAAACATATCTACAATCCCTACTGCATAAAAAAAAAATAGGTCATGTGAATAAGTAATATAGAGCTACAAAATCTGTCACGGTACAACTTTCTGCGTTTAAAGGGGGAACTGAGGAAAAAACATCTGTGATGCTACAACAAGGCTGAAAGGTCAAATTAGAGAAAAAAAAGTCAGACAGTTATAATTATATGACAGAATACAGAAGGTAAACTTAGCTAAATTACATAAATTATATGTCCAAACTTTAACTATGAACATAAATTGCTTATTTATTTAGAATATGCAACGGACGCCTAGTTTCCCACTTATTTCAAAAATAAAATACATTTCACACCATCAGATAAAACTTAAGGAAGCAATAATAACTATAGTTTTTTTTTTTAACCATAAAATTATTAGTAGCTAAGTGGTTACTAATCACCATTCTAGAGTGAGGGAAAATCTCAAAATGCTTTACTGGCGCATCAGGTCAAGCAAGTGGAACATCTTTAAAACGTCTAAAACCAGTCCAGCCATAAATACCAGCCCTATTTAAGGTTAATCAGATCACAACACTTTCCCACCTTTCAAGCTTCTCTCACATCAATTTTAAGAAGCGACTGCTGCCGAGTATAGCCCACCTATTGACGGGCGTATTATAACGACATAATCCTGCTAATCACATCACCAGTCTGTGGCTTTAATATGCCGTCTGTGTATTCTCTCCACGTTAACATTGTCTCCGGCGCCTACCACGAAGTTTCTGCCCAAGAAGGCCTGCAGGAAGCCGCTCTTCCCGCTGCTCATGTCTCCAAACACGTTGCAGCGGAAGACGTTGCGCTGAGTCTGTTTCTTCTGCAGGTCAATCTTCTTAGCTCTGGTCACTGTAGGGGGCCAAAGCACACATACAGGTATCAGCGGATCAGATCAGGCTGCTGCCGGACACAACAGAAACATTACTGTTGAGCTGCTGCCGTTGTTTGTTCTCCAACACCACACCTGCGAGTTTTATCCATTATTTTACAAAAACACAACTTCACTGTATTCTGTTTAATTAAGGGAAAAACACTGCACTGGTAAAATTCACCTGTGATTCCTGCTGCTTGGGACTCCTGCTCAGCAATTATCGAGTAGCCAAGGTAGCCTAAATACTCCAGACATCGCTGGACGTCCAAATAAGTCGTTAACCTGCAAAAAAGCAAAAGATGAGTATTGTCAAAGAATGAAGACAAGAATAGGAGGTTGAAAGGAAAGAAAGAAAATGATGGAACAAGGAAGACAGGAAGAATAGAAGAGGAAAGAAATGAACAAGAAAGCAAAGGAGGAACAAAAGATACAAGGAAGGACTGAAGAAAAGAAGGAAAGACACAAAGAAGAAAGAGAGGTAGGATATAATTAAGGAAATGAAAGATAAGTACACAAGGAAAGATGAAAGGAATAAAGGGTGGAAGTAAGCAAGAAAATGAGATAGGGAGGCCACCATAATGGAAAGAACGAGGTAAAGTCTGCAAATACAAATATTTTTCCATACTTTATTTTATATTTTCATGACTATCAAGACCTAAAAAATTACCTTAATCCCAATCTGTACCCTGTTCTTTTTTCAAAGAAGAAAAAAACCTTCTCTTGTCCAACATGACTGAGTTAAAATCTGTCAGAATGAGCTCAATAAAAGGAGGAAACCAGTAAAAGACAAAGTTCTGATCTTTCCGTGATCCTTACAGCTCTATGAGTCTAATACAGTATCCCTCTCCTGAGTGTAAAATGGCTTGAGCATGCTTAACATTTCCTTTTCCTGTTCAGTAAACCTAAATCTATTAAGCTCCAATAAGCTCTGGCAGCTGACAACACGTGCATTTCTTCCTGCTCTGTGGCTAATGTGCTATTAGCCACATTACTAATAACATGGGAATGTGGCTGCAAATTTAAACAGGAGATTTACTGTGAAGCAGAGGAGGAACAAATATCAGAATGGTGCAGAATGCCAGTTCTGTTGCTTTAAATATCGCTATAAACATAGTAATCACTAAGGCTGAGCTGCGGCTACCGACAGTTTGTTTGGCTAAGAACTGGTCTAGTTGGATCCTTACGGGCCTCCCAGCGTCTGACGTCTGACCTGCTGCGGCTTAGAGAGAAGCTCTGTCGCTTCCTTTCTGCCGTCGTCACTCACTTTGTTTCTAGCTGCTTTTTATTACATTTTTACATGGGATAATGGCTGATTCGGTTCATTTTGGCCAATAAAGCTGTTTTTTTTTTTTTAATTAAAGCACAACTGAAACATGTTCACTGCCACTTCCTGTTCTCTATTTCAGAACCCTAACATAGACATGCTGCACTTATATGATGCCGTCAGTCCAGCTACCCACAAGCAGAAATCATTAAATCAACTGCTAAAACACAAAATCAATCAATCTTGAGGCTAGATTCTAGTGCAAATACCTTATTACATTTGAAATAAGACAAAACTAACTTACAAGTAACTTTTCAGCAAGACCAAGTAGCTTATTTTAAGACAATAATTCCTTAATAATTCTAATTCAACTGGCTGAATATTTAATAAAACAAGACATTTTTGCCAATGTGAAATAATAAGCCAGTAGAACTAGTATTTCTTATTTATGTTAGATAAGGTAATTGTATTTACATATGACACATTATCAGCAACATGGCAGTTCAAAGTGCTTTACATGAATTAGAAGGAAATACAAACAAAACAAAACCAAAAGAAAGAGAAACAAGAAAAACTATATTAAAAGTATGAAGCTAAATGTTGGTCTAAAGTAAAAAAAAACAAACTCCATAATTATTAAGGAATTGTCTTAAAACAAAATTCTATATCTTGCTAAAAAGTTACTTGCATGTTAGTCTTGTCTTATTTCAAGTCTTCTAAGATATTAGGCAGTAGAAAGTTATGTATTTTTGCAGTGCTCTCCTCCCATCTGCGGCACTTACGTCCACTGTGAGAGGTAGCCCTGGTAGGTGATCCAGCCTTGGTCATTGGTGCAAACAGTGTTGTTGACATCTGGACCCCAGGGCATGTAGGGGAAAACGTCAAACAAGTCCCTCAGCTCATCAGGCGACAAGGCACAGTCACGATCCTGTTAGTCATTAAAGGTTCGTTTATAAATACGGTTGTCCAGATCTCTAGTGCCATTGAAAAAAATGTTCCTGTTGTTTTTTTATTGGTCTGATATAATATTATGATGTTAAATGTCATGTTTTCATTAGCTGTAAGTAGGAAATCATTATAATTAACAGAAATAAAGGCTTTCAAAAATCCATCTGTTTGTAATTAAACTATATAATATATTTCACTTAAATGGGCTTTTTAATATTATTCCAATTTACTGAACGGGTCCGTAAATATTCTTGTTTTACCCTTGATCTGCAATGTTGTGTTGTATTATATAAAGTCTATGACTCCCAGGCTGCTTCTGCTAGCAAAAGTTTAGCTTAAATGCTAAACTTTTGAAAGTCCATGGTTTTTAACCGAATAAGCCAACATATAGTCAGCTAATCAGCCAACATAGAGAACTTCACTATTAATTCATGACAGACACATGCAAAGTGTTCAAATGTGTTCAAACCAGGATGGATGGATGAATACAGCTAAACTATGGACAGGAAATAAAGTTGAGAAATATAGATAATTGGTCCAAACTAGAGATTTGTTTTCCATACTAACCCAGGCCTGAAATAAAAACATTAATCTCAAAACCACCATAAAGAGGTGTAGACAAAATGAAAAACCAGAGATGAATCCGTCCTCAGAAAACAAACCTGACTGGACGTAGCTACACATTTCTAGATGGAGGCTAATCACTACTACAACATATAGAAGGCACGATCCGCCACTTTCAACCTTTGACTTTCCCTTTAACCACCGGCTTATTCTCCGGTAAATCCCGCTTCCGTGCCAGCAGGTTAAATCGCTCCTCAGCTCCTCAGGGGTGGGGGTGGTATTGGCAGCAGGAGAAGTATGCTGGTTTGTATTTCTGGGTACTGAGCAGCTTCCCGCGAGTGTCTTGTCAGGACAGAGGCTAAAGCAAACAGAAAACAAGCTGCGCGGGGTCGTACCTTGTCGTGTTTGTCAAAGACGCTCTGCAGGAAGAGGTAGGCATTGTGATTGAGCTCCGTGGTGCAGTCAGGAGGAATTTTCAGCCTGAAAAGAGCAAAGCTTTAGCTCGCATTTAAACACAGAGGTAAAGGTTGCACTGTGTAATATCTATGATGCATCAAGTGAGACTCACGGGGGGAAGAGATAGTCCTGATTCAACTCCAAGTCGTCATCGTATCCGAACCTCCTAAGAACTGTCCAGGTCGTTTCATGGCGACCGCGTTGAATAAACAGTGTGTGCAGAAACAGGAAGCCTGCCAGAGGGGGGGCATAAAGGTGCAAACAGGCCAAATCCAGTCAGGAATAAAGAAAGACTGGCACATGCGTGCATGAAAATGTAATTAAAGGCTCCAACCGGTTCCAACCTTTTAGAGTGAGTCCATTATGCTGCACTCCATCCATCAAGTTCTTCCTGACCACGTTTTTCACGTCCTCCAACGCCTGAGGCTCCAACGGGCTGTTGAAGCACACTCGCTGACACAGAAGAATATTTGTTAAGACTAAAGACACTGAAAGTCAACTTGCAGAATTTTGCGTCTGGTTGAAAGAAAGACAAACAAAAAACAAACAAACAGCAGATTCACCTGGAAGAAGTTGAGCTCAATATCATTGAGGATTCCATCATTGTCCAAATCCGACACTTTGAAGATTCGGGTCAGCGCCTTTACACAAAGAGGCTTCATCTGGAAGGACAGATTCAAGTAACAAATTCAAAGTTAATAATAATAATTAAAAAAACCACTTAGCCAGCCTTTTTTATCTTTTGTGATTAGTGTATCTAAGTAACAACAGCACTCTTTGGCGTGTAGGTTAGCAATCTGCTGCATCACAGATTTAAAAAATAAAGTCTTATGAACCCCCAAAAAGCTTCTAAAAGGAATCTATTTCCAAAGGAGGATAATCAGGTGTTCATTCACACCGAGCTTTTAAACAGAAACCTATGTTTTGGTAGCTAACAGGACGCTGAAAAACTTTTAACTCTCAGAAGAGTCCAGTTCTGTCTGCCACATCTACTTATTCTACACAAAATAGGCACAGATCACTGTTCACTGTTAGTATCTCGAACTTCATTTGTGATGCTAATTACTAGTAATCAGAAAACAGGATCAAGTACTGTGTTTGTTAAGAGTTCTTAAAAAGAAAGACCTGAACTAGCAAAAATCAGTGAGCAGAAATTTCCTACTAAAACTCTGATTGGTGCGTCTATGTTCAGCACAGGTCTTCATGCAGAGTAAGAGAGGTGTGTAGTTTGTTCCGTTTGGCGCTTACGTCTTTTTTCTCAGGACAGTAGAGGGGACCTGTGGGATGGAGGACTGCCTTTTGGGCATAGTAGAACAGCTCAGAGATGTTCTTCAGGTTCTTTGCCGAACACTACGAACAGAAGAATAAAACAAAACTTATATGTGCGTGCTTTTCCTACGTTCACATGCAGGTTTGAAGCCCTGAGAAAAAGAAGCACTGCTTAAAGAGCTGCTCTAAGTAGCAGTCAGACAGGGTATTAAGACACGCGATCCGTCTAAGCAACGCTTCAGACTAATTGGCGCGTCTGAAAAAACAGCCGCAGGTGGAGCTTTGTTTAGAGATCATCAACATGTAAGGACTTCCTGTCGGGAGCTCAAGACAAATTGAGGAAAAGTGTAAAATGTATCTTTTTAAATCTCAAAACAAGACATCGAGTGATTTTAAGAAAAATGTGAAAATTCACAATGAGCTCAAGTGTCCTAACATGATAAGATCGCAGTTCCCTTTGGGCTGAAAAGTAACAATTTACATGTTGAAAGATTGGACTTATATGAAGCAATCAGATTATATAGAGAGGATATGCTGACTAAATGAGACAGGTGTGTGTTTCGGGAGGTGGGGAAAAAAATTGTTTTAGTAACAACCATTGGATGCTATCTATTTTCCAACTTGTTGTTTGGGAGTGATGCCAGAAACGGTGAGGAGTTTGTTGAACTCTACAGGGACTTTAACAGGAACACCAGATGAAACAAAGACTGAGCATTTTCAGAAACAAAACGCTGCAGGTTTAATTTGTTGTGAAACAAAGCGTCGATTTAAGGTATGGTGGAGGATCTCTAACCAGCAATGTTGGCCTGTCCCTCCTCTACAAGCAACGGCGCTCTTGTTAGAATTCATGCCACTATGAAATCTTTGAACTAGCAGGAGAAAATGAAAATAAATAAAAATCTGGCGAGATTATGCAACTGAATTAAAGGACGAACTTATTTCAAAGCCTTTTACGCTTTTGTACCAGGGATGCCAATAAATTCAGAGGATGTTGTGTATATAATTTGATTATGTATTCGTCATTGAATGAACTGTGTGATATTATTCTTGCAGACGTTACACTCTCTCACCTCAACACATGTCTCTATTTCACTGTACTGGTTCATAATGGGCAGAATGGTCTCCATGCTGCTGTGCTCCACCAGGTCTGATTTGTTCCCCACCAGGATAAGAGGAACTCTGGGCACATTAAGACAAACATGTCAAAAACCAAAACAAGCAGTAATAAAAACATGGAATATTGAAGAGGGCTTCTTCTATATAGTTTTTTTTAATGTCTTAGAGGAGCAGTAGCTAATCTCACAATCAGGTTTAAATGTGCACACCTGCTATCCTTGTCTGTGTTCTCGGTGATGAGAGGAATCCAGTGGTTTGTCACCTGTAAAGATATTTAGGACAGAATATATTGTTTCTAAGATTTGCAGTCTTCCACAACACCTTAACGGCCTCATGTGCTGAAATGTTTAACTGATATGTAAGCAAAATTATGGAAATGCCAGCAGCAGAAGAGGCTCGCCTTCTCGATGGAAGTCTTGTTGTTGACAGCGTAGACGATGCAAATCACATTTGCCTACAGGAGAGATCAGCAGAGTCGGCCATTAGGCTTTCTCCTGAAGTTAAAGACTTTGAGCTGGCTGAGCTAAGCAGAATTCACTGACTGACCTTAGAGATCTCCTGGAACAACTGCTCGTCTGTCTGCTCCGCCTCTGTGGAAGGAGCACAGGTAAAGCGTACTTCTTACAAAAGTAGTCGTACCTTTCACATTTCGCCACGCTGTAACCACAGACTTTGGTTACAGCGTATTTTATTAAAGTTTTTTGTATTAGATCAACACAAAGTAGTGCCAAATGGTCAACAAAAAAGAACAGGGACACGTCATTTACATTTAACATAACAAATTTGTAAGATACAAGCTGAAATTCCTGATACCCCAAAATAAAGTCACCTAATAAACTCTTTGAATTAGCAAAATCAAGAGCCATGAACACAGTTTGGCACAACTGCAAACCTCAAACAATAGTCTTCCATTTAGACCGACACACCGAGCAAAGAGACGCAGTTCAGAGGCCCGCAGAAGGGGCGAACAATGTGAATATTTTGTGATACTTTTGGGACAATAATACGTGGCGATAAATAACCATTCACTTTATTGCAGTCTTTTTTAAGTGGCTGTGTGGCAGTGACTGCAATGTAAAAATCCTACAAACAAAAATACGGCTCTTAAAAACATGCCATTTGAAATAGGCTTCTTACTTTTACATAAAAAAGTGATATTTGTATCATTAAACTGCACACAATGATGATATTTTCAAATTTATCAGTGTTCTCATAAAACAAATGGTGGAAAAAATAGCAACTTAAACAATTCTGAGAACATAGGCAGCATTTAGAGTACTCAGACATCATTAACTGGAACTTATCGTTGTCATGATATAGACATATTCTTTTCATGACAAGAAATTTCTCAGTAAATTGTGAAAGATGATGGTTGCAGCACAACGGTGTGGCAATGCAATTCTTTACGCAGGGACATGGAAGTTGGTAAAAGTTTGTGAGAAGATGGATGGGGGTAAATACAGGGTAATTCTGGAAGAAAAAAACTGTTAAACTCAGATGCTTTCCATCCAACCTAACTTGAGCTATTTTGCTAAGAAGACAAATCAAAGATGTGAGACTGTAGTGGAAAAGAAATGGGTGGAAACAAAACCAAAAGACAGTTTAAGAAATCGTTGATTCTGAAAAGCTGAATGCATATCCATACTACAGTTAAGAGACAATGTGTAAAAAAAATTATAAATCATGCATAACTTTACAAATATGCATATTTATGTTGTTCTATCAAAGTAGTCTGAAACCTTTACTATTACAAATAGCGATTTTTGCACTAAGTCCAGCTAGATTAAACTTATTTACATAAAATATATTCGTAAAAAAAAAGATCATTTATATTTTTTTGATAAACATCTACAAAATAAAATTTGTCATTTTCAGCTATCCACAATTTTATTTCTGTTGTTAGGTTTTAAAATAATAATAATAAAAAAAGATATGACATGAATTTGCACACAGTCTCTTCAAAGCAGGTTGCAGACCTCAGGTCTATCAGAACAAATCCTACATAGGTGTAAAGTAACAAAATCAAAAAATCAAGAGGTATGAATATTTTAAGTCGCTGTATGGGGAGGATAAAACACAGATAAGAGGGACAGATCTGGCCACTTTGTACCTGAATAGTCCACAATGTGTGTGGGAACTTTTTCTGGTGTCACATCTGCTGGTATGGTGATCTCCTCGACTCGATAGGGAACCTGGACCAAACAGAAAACACTCATTACTGCACGTTAAACTGGTCAGTAAAAAGCAGCAGTGTAAAAGTAAGCAGCTCATACCACTTCTGGAAATTCTTCGCTGACCAGGGACATGATGAGGGACGTCTTCCCCACCTTGGCTGGGGAGGGAGGTTAGAGATAAATATTGCATTTGAGCTGAAAATCCTGATTAAAAATAATTCACGAACAGATTAAATTCATTACCGTGCATTTGAATTACAGGGCATCACTTAATTGTTTAAACATGACATCACTGGCTCGCACTTTTTGAATTTATGAAACTATATTACAGAAATAAAATATGTGCATAGTCCCCTTCCTCCTGTCATCTCAAAAAGCTGCAGCTAATCACTTGCATTAATAAAAGCATGCAGGAAAAATGTTCGTAAGGAATAACAGGAGGGTAAGTACCTATTTTTAATAATAATGTGGAATAATTACAAAAGACCAGTTAGATAATTTCAGAGTAAGATGATAGATATCCACTGAGCCTCCATCGTCATCATCATCATGAAGACACTCAGCATCACATGCTCTGGTGGGAGCATCTGTGTCATCTAAAGTGAACAGAGGCTGACTCTGCAAACACATCGACAGGCTTCACTCACGTTCCCCCACAAGCAATATCCTCACGTCCTTGCGCATCTTCTCCAACGTCTTCAACAGAGTCGATGCAGAGATCTGCGCTCAACATTCATGCTCCTGCCCCGGTGCAGAGGATTGGAGGGGGGGGGGGGGGGGGGACCAGAACAAACCACTCCCTCAGGCCTTCCAC